>NW_011477235.1:7824-9128 GCF_000754665.1 Bison bison bison | reverse complement strand
GAAGGAAATGGCAACCCACTCCAGTATTCTTGCCTGGAAAATCCCATGGACAGAGGAGTCCATGGGGTCGCAGAGAGTCAGACATGAATGAGCGACTTCACTTTCACAATAAAAATTATGGATCCTGTATTAGAAATCTGTATAGGCACCCTGTACCATCCATTTGAAAGGATGGAATATTCAGTTCTTTCTTGGAAAAGTTGGGGATGGGGAGTTGACATTAGCAGGACTTCAACTGATATTGAAGATAGACATGGTAGCTGTTTGCATTGCTGTGAGGGCAAAAGATGAAGGCCCTTCAAGAGGATGAGCAGGAAAAAACAAACACGTGCATAAAACAGCATTGCAAATTTCAGGAACATCAGGTAGTTAAAAATAAATGGAGTGTAAAGAGAGAGTAGTATAAAGTAAGGGTGGTCGTGGGAAGAGGTGAGAGAAAAGACTGGAAAGGAGGATGGGACTCAGATTATAGAAGTTAAGAGAGTTTGGACACTGTGTTACAGGCTGTGGGATCTATTTAATGATTCTAAACAAAAGACCAACATCAGATTTTCATTTAAGAAAAATCATTTTGGGTGTCAGTGTGCAGGATGGATAGGAGAAAAGAAAATGAATGTTAATGTGTAAAATAGATAGCTAATGGGAAGTTGTGGTATAGCACACGGAGACCAGCCTGGTGCTCTGTGACAACCTAGAGCAGCGGGATGGGGTGGGCAGTGGGAGGGAGGTTCAAGAGGGAGGGGGCATGTGTATACCTATGGCTGATTCATGTTGAGGCATGGCAGAAACTGACACAGCATTGTAAAGCAGTTGTCCTCCAATTAAAAACAAATTTTAGAAAAAGAAAACAAAATGGATGTTAAGATACTTGTTACCGTGCAGTGATCCAGATGAGAGAGGAGGAGAGCACAGCAACCCACTCCAGTATTATTGCCTGGAGAATCCTATGCACAGAGGAGCCTGATGGGCTACAGTCCATAGCATTGCAAAGATCCGGATGTGACTGAAGTGACTTAGCACACATGCATGCGATGGGACTGGATGCCATGATCTTAGTATGATGTATGTTGAATCTTAGCTTTTTGACTCCCTTCTTTCACCTTCATCAAGGGTTCCTCCTTAACTTTTTTTTAATAACTTTTTTGGGCTGCACTGGGTCTTTGCTGCTTTGTGTGAACTTTCTCTAGTTGCTGGGAGAGGGGGCTGCTTTTCGTTTGGAGTACAGACTTCTCGTTGCAATGGCTTCTCTTGTTGTGGAGCACAGACTCTAGGCATGTGGGCTTCAGTAGTTGCAGTGCACAGGC
>NW_011477235.1:3160-5724 GCF_000754665.1 Bison bison bison | reverse complement strand
CCTCCAGGGGATCTTCCCAGGTGGCACTAGTGGTAAAGAAGCCGCCTGCCAATGCAGGAGACATAATGAGATGCAGGTTTGATCCCTGGGTGGGGAAGAGCCCCTGGAGGAGGGCATCATGGCAGCCCACTCCAGTGTTGTTTCCTGGAGAATCCCACGGACAGAGGAGCCTTGTGGGCTACAGTCCGTAGGTTTGCAAAGAGTCAGACACAACTGAAGCAACTTAGCACACATGCACATACCTCTAAGGAGCTATGTTCATAATTAGCGCATATATGAGGTTTGATGTCATTATTTCCTACTTTGCTGCCTCTTTGATCACAAGTGTAGTATGTTTATTATTTAATACAGCAAATTTTAATATTTTTTCTATATTTGTATTCACTGGCATAAAATGATGATTATTCATCTGCATAAGAACAGACCACCAAAAATCATAATAAACTATAGAAAAGTTGTAATTTTACCATTTATTTGTAGATTGTAAGAGTCTCCCACTCAGTGTTTGCTGGGATAGTTGATTCCCAGTAAAAAGAGCAAATGGTTTAAGCCCCGTCCCTTTTGCAAGAAATGTGCCAATCACCCCTTTTGGGTGTAATTTTAGGCAAGCCACATATGTTTTCCAAGCCCTGCTTCCCTTAAGAAAGTAAGAAAATAGTAGTACATGTCTCACAGAAGAGAGAATCCACGTAAAGCTCTCTGCCTAGCACATAGTAAGCACTCAAATGTTAGCTGCTATTTTTGTTTCTATTATTGTCATTAATAATGCCATTATACTGGTTCATTTTTCTGAAACAAGTATAGACTTAAATTTTTGGAATTTTGGAGGAGTCATATGAGATTTTGATCCTTAGAAGATTTAGCTTGACATATGACAGATAAGTAGAAGACTAAAAACATTTAGAGATCAGAGGCAATAATCTCAGCTAGACTGCAGAACAGATGAGTATTTGAGTAATTCTCCTAGAGTTCAGTTATAATCAAGAGATTATATGATAATATTTAATTACTAAACACTGATAATCACTTCCCATGATGTTATCATGCATTTGACTACAAACTATTACTCTAACACTCAAGGATTTCCCCCCCCCTAAATAATACATACAACTTTAAAGGAATTGTCTACCTTATAGCCAGCTGTGACACCAGTGTAGTAGTAATTTTTAAAAATGAAAGGATGTTTCTAGTATTCTTTTATTAATACAGACTACAAAATAAATACATGTTAATAGACCGATCATTTAAAAAAAAAAAAAACAGTGCTGCTTTGTATCCTACTTTGATTTTATCACCTTATAACACAAGAAAAACTAAGGAGCTAAAGTCAACCAGCATTTTAGGGGAAACATTTGGATTAAAGAGATCATGATACCAATGATGTCCCTAAATGGCAACCTCCCTACTCTAGCAAGCTGTCTTACAAATCACTGCAAATGGAAACATCAACAACTTACTGGCACAGTTGAGGGTGGAATGTGAAATTCCATTGGAAGTGGAGGGTGGGGATTGGGGGCAAAGTTCCAGAAATGTCTCCTTTTGAAGCACTAGAAATAGCTACCACTATGGGCTTCCCTGTAGCTCAATCGGTAAAGAATCTGCCTGCAGTACAGGAGACCTGGGTTCGATCCCTGGGTTGGGAAGATCTCCTGGAGAAGGAAATGGCAACCCACTCCAGTATCCTTGCCTGGAAAATCCATGGACAGAGGAGCCTGGTGGGCTGCAGTCCATGGGGTTGCAAAGAGTCGGGCACGAATCGGGGGCTAACACTAACACTATGGATCATGGAAATTCTGAAATTGAAAATGCCAGGTTTGTATTTAGTAAATGTGAATTAAGTGGTATAAGCTCTTTGGATTTATATACAAGTTAAAAGATACATCTGTTCTCTCTAGGTTATGTGCTTCTTACTAGCCTATGTGGGTAGGGATTGTATCAGTGTATCTTTATCACTGTATCACCAGTACCTGGCATAATACCTAGCGCATAGCATGTATTCAATAAAAGTGTGACAATGAACAAATACATTTTTGTCCTAAAAGTAAGCTAAGGCAATGGTTGACATGCCTTGAACTAACCTGCATCAGAATCGCCTGACAGCTTGATAAAAATGCAGATTCCTGGCTTATCCAAGACTGACTGAATCAGGGACTTCCCTGGTGGTCCAGCGGTTAAGACTCTGTACTTCCACTGTAGGGGTACAGGTTCGATCCCTGGTGGGTGAACTGTGATTCCACCTGCCATGTGGCACATCTCTCTCCAACTCCAGCACCACCAGAAAAAAGCCAATGGTCAGAATTCCCTGGTAATACATTGGATAAGAATCTGCCTTGCAATGCAGGCGACACTGGTTGGATCCCTCATCGGGAAGATTACACATGCCTCAGGCAGCTAGGCCCATGCACTCTAGGGCCCACAAACCACAACTACTGAAGCCTGTGTGCCTATGGCCTGTGCTCTTCAACAAGAGAAGCCACTGCAATGAGAAGCCCGTGCACCACAACTAGAGAGTAGCCCAGGCTTACCACAACTAGAGAAAAGCCCACAGGCAGGCAGTGGCTAAG
>NW_011477235.1:0-987 GCF_000754665.1 Bison bison bison | reverse complement strand
AAGCTGTTTGTATATTTTGGAGATTAATACCTTGTTGGTTGCATCATTTACAAGTATTTTCTCCCTGTCTGTATGTTGTCTGTTCATTTTGTTTATGGTTTCCTTTGCTGTGCAAAAGCTTCTAAGTTTAATTAGGTCCCATTTTTTTATTTTCATTCTTATTTCCATTGCTCTCAGAGACGAATCCAAAAAGATGTTGCTGTGATTTCTGTCAAAGAGTATCCTGCCTGTATTTACCTCTAGGAGTTTTATAGCATCTGGTCTTAACATTTAAGCCATTAATCCATTTTGAGTTCATTGTACATGGTGTTAGAGAATGTTCTAATTTCATTCTTTAAACACATAGTTGTCCAGTTTTCCCAGCAGCAAGGTACTGTATTAAGGGCTTTACTAGCATTGAATTCTTATAGCATTCTTACAAAGCTGGTAGAGTTTATTTCTGTTTATAGATGATCAAATTATGACAGAGAGAAGTGGTTTCACCTGCATTTGAACTCAGACCCCCATACCCTTTAACTACCACACTCTGCTGTGCTACATATGTTACATAAGTAAACTTGTGAAAATATAGTGAATTGGGGCATTCTGCTTTGATAGGACATCACACTTCTTTTATCCTTCTTTTTTATATCCAGCTTTTTTCCATTGAGAGATGATTGATATATAAATTTGTTAGTTTCAGATGTACAACATAATAATTTGATATATGTGTATATTTAAGAATGATCACTGCAATAAGTCAAGTTAACATCCATTATCGCACATAGTTAGACTTTTTTGAAGAGAAGTTTTAAGATCTTCTCTCTTAGCAACTTTCAAATATACAATACAGTATTATTAACTATGTCCTTTTATACACTTCATGAGGTTCTCACAGCAAGTATAGTGGAGTCGTTTGCCATTCCCTCTTTCATTGGATCACATTTTGCTAGAACTCTCCACCATGACTTATCTGTCTCAGGTGGCCCTACACCATTCAGTTCAGTT
>NW_011477234.1:8448-10858 GCF_000754665.1 Bison bison bison | reverse complement strand
TAAGATTAAAATACCCAATCATGGAAAGACACCCACTTATTCAGTATCCACTCTAAAGCAAAACTCTATTTTCTCAAACTCTCCTCCAAGTCACCTAACACAAGCCCAAATTCTAAAATAAATCCTTTTTAAAAACCTCTTAATGAAATGCCAGTGGCTCCCCATGATGGGAAGTCTCTGCACAGAGCAATAAACCCAACATGTTCTACAATAGGTTCATGTCAACTACAGGTGTTTCTAGTGGTCCTTGGATGGAGGTCTTTGGATAAGATAAAGAAACAAAGAAAGAAAAGGGGGGGAAATGCTCAGAAGCCAAGTGTCACTGTCTGTCTAGAATGTTCCAACTATACAGAAACCTCTTCAAGGCAAAATAGTCAACGTGCATATTGGCTGTAACTGAGAGTATACACTGCTGTATGTGGAAACATTTCTATTTCCTGAATCTTTGGGGAAATGGAGAAATACCATGGCAGTTGAGTGCACATTGGAAAGCATTTTGAAAACATCTGGATGTAAGTTCCAAAACTCTCTGATTTCTCTGCTGGTTTCACCCACAGGGAGGAAGCCAGACTGCTTTAGACAAATCAGTAAGTTACTCTGAAGCCACTTGGCAATGAACAAACTTAGGAATCAGAATTAGTGTGGGACCCAACACAGAAGTCACCTGAAATATTCGTGTTCATTTCAGGGTGAAAAAAGCTACATGCACAGATCATAGGCACAGTCCCTCATATTTGTGATGGTATGGCATCACCGACTCAATGGACCTGAGTTTGAGCAAACTCCCAGAGATGGTCCTTTGGAGAATGACAGGGGGGCCTGGACTGCTGCAGTCCATGGGGCTGCAAAGAGCTGGACATGACTGAGCAATTGAACAACAAATTTATAAATCTTAAAGGAGCTTTCAAATACCTTATTTTTTTACCTTCAAAATAACCCCGAGAAAACCTGAAAATACATTTCTATCCCTAGTCTACAGATGGGGAAGACAAGAAGCTGAGGTGACAAACTCAAGCACTCAGAACCAACCAGGGCAAAAGACATGCCTCTGAGTCCCTTGACTTCTCACTTTCAAAACTGCTCAGTTGTGGCAAACTTTGATCCTTTCAGGACAGATTTGTCTGAAAGAGTTGCATTTTATTTCAACAAAGTCTGGCAAGTAAGATATGTAATACTTTCGATGTTTAAAGACATCTAAAAGCTGTTATCCTTGAGAATCAGGCTGATTTTGGTGTGTGGGGAGGGTTGATGTTTCCTGGCTCTTTGGCCAATTCTCTTCCAAACTATCAAGCTGTCTCCAGGGGAGAGATTTAAAATTTGTGCTGTGAGGTTGGGTAAATATGCTTTGAGGGAATGGAGGATTTCCAGGGAACTATGGTTAACATGTTATTACTCTATTGCTCTTCAGGGATTTGTGAACATAAGCCAACATAGTAAATTCTATGGAAACAATACGATGATACAATATTTGCTTCCAGAACTTTCAGTCCACCCACTCAAGGAGTGCGGTCTGACCAGGCTGTACAAGAAGACACTTTGTATTGTGGTGACTGAGCGGGCCCTTGGGCAAGGCCTGTGACCTTGTGGAATCTATTTTGTTGTTGTTCAGTCACTAAGTTGTGTCCAACTCTGCGACCCCATCTGTTTCCTTGTCTGTAAAGTGGGAGGTGGAGCTAAGGGAAGTAGGTGGCATCCAGCAGGATTCCGTGGCCCACATTCTCTTTCCTTGGGGCTCATCCCTGACGGAGTGGTACCTTGAAACATCACTCTCCTACATGCCAAGGCTCACTGCTCTGCAAGGGTTCCTCACCCAATGGGACCCGTAACTTCTTCTGACAAACTGTTTATAGTGCCCACTTTCATTTCCTCACATGAAATTCACAGACAATATAACCCTTATTTATCTCCCCTTCAAAATGGTTCACTGCTCTAAAAGTCATATAGAAATTAATAAAAGAAAAGTAATTTTTCATAAAATACATTGCAACTTATAAACAGTCAAGTGTGACAACACTAGAAGCATTGTTGCCTTCTGCCCATTAGAAATTTTTTAAAGGTTCCATGATCAAACAAATTTGGAAAGTTTTGGATTAAATCCAAAATCCAGTACTTTCCAGAACTTCTCAGAGACTTGTACAAACTGTCCATTGCCAAGTTACAAGGGAGAATTTCCTATACAGCTTTCCCCCAAATCACAAAGACCAGGCAAACTATTCTTTAGGAATATTTCATACAACCAGTGTTGAGGGCATATTTGAGGAACATTTTCTTAGTCAAAGCTATAGTTTTTTCCATTGGTCACACATGGATGTGAGAGTTGGACTATAAAGAAAGTTGAGCACCAAAGAATTGATGCTCTTGAACTGTGGTGTTGGAGAAGACTCTTGAGAGTCCCTTGGACTTCAAGGAG
>NW_011477234.1:4035-6105 GCF_000754665.1 Bison bison bison | reverse complement strand
ATTTCAAACTCTACTATGGCAGCACTAGGAGTCACTGTTTAAGGCCCTAGGATGAGACCAAAAGATTTCTAGGATCTGGTTTGCTTACAGCCCAAGCATATTTCCTGCTTCTCTTCCCAAGTTCATCGTTTCTAGAACAACAGCTCAGTAAGTAGGACGTCTGTGGAATGTGATTTAATAGATCATCATCCACAAAAATAGTCCCTCTGTCTTGCTGTAAGTGGTTTGAAAGGAAAGCATGGCTGTTGGTGTCTTTTCTCGACTCAGGAGGCACACCAAGTCAAGGAGTCATCCTTGGGATCCTGAACTAGGGTCCCACCGGGGCTTGGGGTCAAGGTCAGGATATGGGAAGTCAGGAATCAATGCCTTGTGTTTCCAGGGTCTGTAAGAGTGAGAAGGGACTGTGCTGAACTCAGTCAGGCTCTGTCCCTCTCACACACACACACCTGACTGGAAAAGGGGACCCCACCTCCATGTTCCAAAGACAGCATCACCTGAGCCAGGCCAAGCCTGCATCCACTCCTGACAGCTCAGAGAAACAATTTCAGATCACATATTGAGCTCACTTTCTAAAACTAAGAAAAAATGAATGCAAATATCCTTTGAATAATTACAATGTCACATCTGAGTGGCTAGACCCCAGCAGTTCTCCCAGGCCTGGGTGGTCTCCACTTGTGCAGTTAGAAATGGGAGCTTTGGTTTCTTAACACATGGGCGCTTATGTGGAACCACAAAGGGTCTGAATTCTATATTTCCCATAGTAAGCAGTCTGCCAGTAAGAGCCAAGAGCACACAAGGGCCCCCAGACTCAGACCCAAGGCTCATTAATCAGACACTAGTACTAATATCTTTAAGAACAGAGACATAACTTTCCTGAACTTCACCTTTATTTTAATTACCGAATTTCCTGAGATGGAGGCAAAATAATTCTAATTCATACTCATCCGGATTTGACCTCCATGTGGCCAACAGATGTGTCAGTGGGTTGCAAAATATTTTTCTAAGATGAAACACTGCAGTGGCAAAAGAAATGAAGAACTCCTGCCCTGTTGCCAGACCCCAGCTTCCACCCACAGCAAAGCCTTCACCATGTAATTCTCTTCAAAGCTTCAACTAAATATTAAGCGAGCCTTGCATGAATTGAACAGACATTGGCAAGAACTTAAGAATTTAAACATTCTTCGTGTGACTTAAGTAGATTGTTTTCAGGGGACTGCTGTCAGCCCTCCTTTGAGGGCCCTGCTTTTAGAGCCGGGAAAAATCCAGCCTGTAACTCTTCAAACTTTCAGAACTGGGGTATTGATAGGCCGAGATGGTGACTGGCCCTTGTGTCGGCTAACTAACAGACTAACTGCCTATGGTATGGAAACCATATGATGAGGGGACACAACTGGCCCCTCTCTGCAGAGGGCCCCCCAGGCAATGTGCAACAAGCAGCATGTGCTCGAAATTCCAGAAGCTCAGCATCTCACAGGAACTGCTTTATTTCATGACACAGACTCAATTATTGAGAACTGCAATAGAAAGGCTATTTTTCTGTCCTGACAGGTAGCCAGACTTCTTGACAAAAGTAACTTGTATTTTTTGGTTCTTCTTTGAGTCGTACTCTATCTTTCTCATTAGCCTGTGTTCAGGTCCTTTGCTTTCAATCTAGATAACCTCGCTGGCAAAAATAAATGGGATCATTTCTCTCTTTCACTGCAAATCTATCAGTATTTTCTCATTACACATATAGTAAAATCTGAAGTCAATGACATTGATAAATGTAAAGATACATATTATAGAATATTAGAATTTAGACAGAATGTATACTACTTATTTAAAACAGCTAAAGATTTAAAACAGTCTAAATGTTGATTGATAAGTAACTAATAATGGAATGGAATGGAGTGCTCTGCATCTGTATAGGAGAAAAATGAAGAATTTCTTTCTACATTGATGTGTGAAGAACATCAAGCCATAAAGACTTAAATATAAGAGATGAGACCATAAAACTCCTAGAAGAGGACATAGGCAAAATATTCTCTGACACAAACTGTACTAATGTTTATTTCTATTGCCTTGGTCGGT
>NW_011477234.1:0-803 GCF_000754665.1 Bison bison bison | reverse complement strand
TCCTTTAGGATGGACTGGTTGGATCTCCTTGCCGTCCAAGGGACTCTCAAGAGTCCTCTCCAACACCACAGTTCAAAAGCATCAATTCATTGGCACTCAGCTGGGGTCAAACCACCTCACACAAGGAGAAAAATAGCCTTCAGGCTGAGAAACACAGGCACTGCCAGAAAGCAGCTTCTGGCACATGGAGAGGCAGGCAGAGGGCAGGTGTAGCAATGCCTCAGCTACACCCAGTAATAAAAATCAAGTGTGTGCTCCCTGCAACACCTTGTACCCGCAATCCCTCTGCTATGCACACACTCCACAATCATATGCTCTCTTCATTGCTCTGGGTCAGAATCATCTAGAACTGCTGGCCTCCATCTCTCTTTGTGAAATACCCTGGAAATACAAACATGTTCTCGAGAGACAAGCAGAGTGGGGGCCCAAATCTTAGCTCTGCTGCTCATAAGCTGAATGACCCTAGGAACTGATAAAACTTCTCTGAGTCATCTGTAAAATAGAGATAATACCTAATTTGCAAGCTGAGGTGCCGTTGAAGGGAAAGGATGCAAAGAAAATATCTGGCATATATTAAATGCTCTAGATGTTTGTAAAGTTAAGTGGCAGGAAGTTGGTATGACACGTTCCTACTTCTTTTTTTCTTGATTTGAGAAGGCAATATAGTTCAGCTGCTAAACATCCCAAGTGCACCAAAGAGTATAAAATTACCCCCAGAGGGCTTCCCTGCAGAGGGCTCAGGTTCGACCCCTGGTCAGGAAACTAGATCCTACATGCTGCAACTAAAGATCCCATGTGCCTGC
>NW_011477233.1:4967-5586 GCF_000754665.1 Bison bison bison | reverse complement strand
CCTACCTTTCCCGTCTGCTTCACCTGCTTTTCCTAGAAAGGGGACCCCAGGTACAAGGCAGCTCCTCTGCCCTTCCAGTCCAAGTCTTCATCTTAATGGAGCCAGAGACAGTGTCAGGATCCAAACAGAAACGAGATTAGGGGATCTAACTGAGCCCTCTGGTGTCTTCAGCACATGGCATATGTGAGCCACAGCCAGCCGTCAGGCACCAAGCCCTCTGAGTGCATCACAGAGCAGCCACGGCAGGTGCAGCCTGCTGCCACCGCTTCATGGCGCAACAGTCCAGTTCAGTTCAGTCGCTCAGTCGTGTCCGACTCTTTTCGACCCCGTGGACTGCAGCACACCGGGCCTCCCTGTCCATCACAAACTCCCAGAGTCTAGTCAAACCCATGACATTGAGGTGGTGATGCCATCCAACCATCTCATCCTCTGAAGTCCCCTTCTCCTCCCACCCTCAATCTTTCCCAGCATCAGGGGCTTTTCAAATGAGTCAGTTCTTCGCATCAGGTGGACAAAGTATTGGAGTTTCAGCTTCAGCATCAGTCCTTCCAATGAACACTCAGGACTGATCTCCTTTAGGATGGACTGGTTGGATCTCCTTGCAGTCCGAGGGACTCTC
>NW_011477233.1:0-1107 GCF_000754665.1 Bison bison bison | reverse complement strand
CAGAGCTCCCTCAGCCTCTAAAAGCGCAGTCTGGGGGGGGGCCGCTGGGGCCCGCGGGGTGGGAACATTCGGCCCCATTGGCCACCGGGGAGCTGCCCCCTTTCCTGGCCCAGGGAGGGACGCCGCTGGGCTGGGGACGCCAAGGTGAGCCTGGCCCCAAGTGGGGGTCGGAGAAGGGGGAGAGCTGGTCCCTCCTCCCCCCAGCTCCTCAGCGATGAGTGTCGGGGCTGCAAATAGCCCGGTGGAATCAGTGAGTCACGAAGACTGGAAATACCGCGCCCCTTGCCTCCCTTCCCTCCCCTCCTCCAGACTGCGCCGAGCTGCCTGGAACTCCGATTTCAGTAGCGCCTGGTGGTGCGTGTGGGGCGTCCTTCCAAAGGGCGCTCAGACTCTGAACCGGTCTGCTCCCCAGCCAGGTCCCAGCCGGCCTCTGCCCGGGGCTGTGTGCCCCTAGGTTAGTCCCTTAGCCTCACTGGTCGTCAGCACCCGGCTGGTACAAGACAGACTTCAAAAGCCGCCCAGTGCAGCTGACCAACTGTAGGCGTCCCCATGCCTGGGACAGCGCCTGGCAGGTAGGAGCAGGGGCTGGCAGTTGGAAGAGAAGGCGACGCAAGGGTTTCAGGGAAACCATTCCCAGAAGACTCCCCACGTGGGCCTGGGAGCCAAGGCAGGAGGCCAAAGGAACCCACCTTTCTGTGTGGTCTTGACCTTTACTTGAGCTACCACCCCACTCCCCAGTCTCAAGAAAGACACCGTTTATCCAGCTTTCCATTCCTGCCCTACCCCAAGCTTGAAAACCTCAGGCGGGTGACCTCCAGAAGCTGGTGATTCTGCTGTTTATTGTGTGTGCAGGATACAACGCCAGGACCCCACCACCCCCGTCGTCCCCTGAGGCGACCTCACAGAGCTGGGGCCCCCTACTGCAACCCCTCAGCCCTGCCTCTGAATGTGGGAGACTGCACCAGGTCATGGGGGGCAGCTGGGGGTCCCCAAAATGGAGGCTGGCAGGAGGTCCTTGTCCTGGCCTGGAGATGAGGAGGGACACGGGTGGGGCATTCTCTCTCTAACAGGAAGCTGTGGGGTGGGTGCAGGGCTGAAAGGCAGAAC
>NW_011477232.1:26947-28405 GCF_000754665.1 Bison bison bison | reverse complement strand
TACTAAGATTCTGAAGATCACTAAGGAGCATGGGTTTTTCTTCTTCTCCTTCTTTTTTTTTTTTTTTTTGTTTGTTTTTTGAGGAGAGGTGGTTGTCAAAGTTCAGTGTTGGATATGTTAAATCTGAGATGTCTGAATAGAGACAAGTGTAACTATACAGTAACAGTGAATCTAGAGCTGAAGGGAGTAGTCTGGACTGCATGTGGAAATCTGGGATTCTGCAGAATAACAGGTGGTATTTGGGCCCTTGAGACTGGGTGAAAATTTACTAAAACCAAAACCATGATGAGCTTAGTTGTACTAAAACATAAAACATAAAGGATGTGAAGGGGAGGGATGTACTTAGAAGGCAAGCAGGGAAGAGCAACTATACATCAATAAAATGGACAACCTAGAAGAAACGGACAAATTATTAGAAAGGTACAATCTCCCAAGACTGAACCAGGAAGAAATAGAAAATATGCACAGACCAATTACCAGTAGTGAAATTAAATCAGTGACTTAAAGACTCCCAACAAAGGTCCAGGACCAGATGGCTTCACAGGCGAATTCTGCCAAACATTTAGAGAAGAGTTAATGTCTATCCTTCTGAAATTATTCTAAGAAGTTGTAGAGGAAGGAATGCATTTGAACTCACTCTGTGAGGCCATCATCACCCTGATAACAAAACCAAAGACAGCATAATAAAAGAAAATTACAGGCCAATATCACAGATGAGCATAGATGCAAAAATCTTCAACAAAATACTAGCAAACTGAATCCAACAATACATTAAAAGGATCATACATTCATGATCAAGTGGAATTTATCCCAGGGATGAAAGGATTTGTCAATGTCTATAAATCAATCAGTGTGATGCACCATACCAACAAATTGAAGAATATGATTATATGATTATCTCAATAGATGCAGAAGGTAAGCAGGGACAAGATTATAGACGACCTTATATTCTACGCATACGTATTTGCAGTCTATCTTGATAGGGAATTGCTGAAATCAACAGAAAGATGTAGTCAGACTTGCTTCAAACACACTTGCTTCATGACACTGGTGAAGTGTAGGAGGATTAGAGATATACACACTATTATTTAGGTTATTACAAAGTTTAGGAAAGAACTATCACACAAATGTTTCTCAAATCTCTCTACATACCAGACCAGACACAGCATGGGACAAACTCCCAGGGCTCAAAGTGAAACTTTATGTTAATTTTGTTCATCTTGTCCACATGGGAAGAGCATTCAACGAGTTAATGGCACCAGGGCTGTGGTCAGCTTGAAAATTAGATTTCTGTGTGTGAAGTAATTCATTATTTAGACATTTAGGAACTGGCTCACCCTTACCTCAACACTTTAATCCCGAAGCTTTCCAGTTGACATAAAATTGAGTTCCACGCCATTCAAATTTGAAGGTCAAACTAAGACTTACAGTTTCTGGAGCCATGGTTATTCTCTCAGG
>NW_011477232.1:22408-24139 GCF_000754665.1 Bison bison bison | reverse complement strand
CCAAGGAACTAGCTCTCTGAGCTGTCACATCTGGAAAACAAGAGTTTTGTGTCTCCAGAGGAGTGTTGTTTGCGTGGCTGGACTGTGGTATCGGCCTATGTGGTGAGCAGTCCTTCCGGTGAAATCCCATTGGGTGGATGAAGGATTCCAGGTGGGCAAGGTTAAATACCAATTGGAAAGCTAAAGGTACGAGGGAAAAGACATACTCAGGCTATGAGGAGTACATGAGCATTTTTAATACTTTACACAGACATGAAGATTTAGTAAGTAAAAGCAGAAGCTTGCCAAATTATATGACCCCATTCTTAGTTTAAAAAGTATTATTTCATTCTCAGAGGAAAAAAATATATGAATGGCATTAAAATATAATGGTGATTTTTTTCTTTGGCTAGTGGAATGGCCTTTAAATTTTTTTTTCAAAATGTTTTACCAAAGCATTTTTTAATAACAAGGAAAAGATAACAAAGGTATAAAATGGATTCTGTGTGTACCCGGCGGGGACTGACATGCAGAACTAACAGGTGGTGTAGCTGGAGGCAAGGTTTTAAAAAGAAGATTGGAATCTTTGAGGCTGGAAAGAACCCAGGACAATCTGATAGCAAGAGGCCTCCCGAAAACACTGAAATAAGAAGAGGCAATTCTCTGCTGAAGATTTCTGTAGGCAAAGACCAAAGACACTACCGACTCTGCCTTCTGCAGTTTAACTCAAAGGCAACTTCAAGCAAAAGAGAAGAGCCTGCAAGGTGGATAGAACATGGCTTGGTCTTTCCCCCTACCCCCACCACCCAGGACCTGGAAAGTGAGAGGGTTCAATTAATGAGAAGAGTTAATGACTCCAGCAATCACCACGGAAGGAAGTATAAACTAAAAGTGAGGAATAAGAGAAATGAACAACTAGTGCCTGAAGCAAACTGTTTAACACTTTAAACCTGTGCCAAGCTAATTGCATAAAAATGAGATTATGTACCTGTAACTTACATACACTGCATACAGTTTATACTCTAAGATTTCTTGGCTGTGGTAAAAATCGGCTATGTTCTTGAAAATGATTCCCCCAGCAATAGTTACTTTGGAGTAGAGATTCATACAGAATTAAAGCAAAAGTTCTAAATCTCAGGGGCACACTCTTGGGAGAAGTGACCCCTCCTCCCGACTTTGAGCCTTGGGAGTGGAAAGTTATTATTTGCGCAGTTACATTTATTGAGCAGTTAGTGTTTGGAAGGCTAAGAGCTTTTAATGGATTGACTCATTTATTCTTCAGAGGAGCCCTATGAGTTAGATACTGCTATTATGCCCAGCTTTATAAATAAGGGAATCGAGATCTAGCTGGCAAAGGGCAATGTTAGGACTGTCTGACTTTGACACCCAAATTCCTTCTGTAACACTAACCTGTATTTGTTAGTCTGGAAAATACCCTAAAGCAAGTAACAATAGTTATAAAATACTACAATTAATAATGCCTAGGGCAAGGTTATAAAGAAACAGATACGTTTCTGTGTTGGTCACACTGCATTCACAGGAAATGTAATTACTTGTGATCTCTTTGAAGGACAATTTGGTAATATTTATGAGAAGAATTTTAATGCAAGTACACTTTGTTTCCATTACTGAGCTACTGGAAATTCACCCTAAACATTAAACTGGCAAGAACACATGCAAGATGTTCAGTGCAAAGAACTAGAAGCAACCAGCATTGTTTAATAGGAAACTGGTTGACTAATTTATGGTTCA
>NW_011477232.1:20567-21376 GCF_000754665.1 Bison bison bison | reverse complement strand
ATATTATGAAATTATATTTATTCCTTCCCCCCTCCAAGAATACCTGATTACTGTTTTAAAATTAAAATGACACACGGAAATGAAAATCCTTTCACAATATCCTTCACTAATAATGAATGACTTTCAGGTTTTAATGGCTATATAACTATATGTTGCACCACTCCCACATATTTTACACAAATGGGGGCAACTACCTATTTGTCCCTGGTGGCTCAGTGGTAAAGAATCTGCCTGCAATGCAGAAAGCAAAGGAAACGCAGGTTCAGTCCCTGGGTTGGGAAGATCCCCTGGAGGAGGGCATGACAACCCACTGAGTATTCTAGCCTATAGAATCCCATGGACAGAGGAGCCTGGTGGGCTACAAGTCCATAGGGTCGAAAAGAGTCAGACACAACAGAAGCGACTGAGCACACATGTATTTGTTTAGTATCTTGCTTTTTTTTCATCCTTACAATATATCTTGGCCATCTTTTCATATCAGCATTTACAAATATACTTTTCTCTTTTTAATAGCTGCACAGTATCCTATTTTTTGTGTATATACACATTATTTTTTAAATTATCTATTGAAGGATGTGTAAGTTACTTCCAATTGTTTACTTTCCTAAACACTGTAATGAATAACCTTCCTAAGAAAGTTTAGAAGGATCTTCAGGCTGTGTGACATTTGTCAACTCTGTAGTTGACAGTGACAATGACAGTGTCGATGAGAGTGACCCAAACAGACTCTGCACCGAAGGGAGGAGTATGTTTCCTTGAGTAGAGGAACAATTCTCTACAATACTGTAGCCAACAAGTTCAGAGATATT
>NW_011477232.1:19131-20467 GCF_000754665.1 Bison bison bison | reverse complement strand
CAAACCTCTTCCAGCAGAGGGCAGTGCCTCAGATATCAGGCGGGACTCGGGCCAGCTGGAGCCAGAGCTGGAGACTTCGCGGGACAGATTACACCAGCCCTAGGCTGAGAAGAAACTGAACTGAACTGTCCTTTGGATACTGTAAGTGACATTGGGGAGTACTGGAGAGACATATCAGGACTTCACACTAATTTGCTTGTTTTCTAATATCTAACAATTGGGGCTTGGTAATCTCTTTTTATACAGTTGGGCCATTAGGGCTTGCAAGGGGGGTTTGAGGTCATTTTTAACTCCACTGGCTACTTACTCTTTCAGGTTTCTGGGTGCATGCCCGAGTCAAAAAAGGAGTGACGTGCCTAAAATATAATCTAGGCTTCTGAACCCGGGGCTCTGTGGATGTGACACAAAGTTTACAAATAGAAAGCAGAGGGAAAGATATGTAAGAAGTAATAATTTTATCTAAAAATAGAAACTTAGTGTGTTTAACCTTAGAGTCCTTTGATTTGAATTTCAAAGATTATGAAGGATGGTCATTAAAACAAACTTTAACTTGGGAGAGCCAGTCATGCAAATTGCTGTGCCTTACAAGATAATGAAAAGAGTTAGTCTGCTGGCCTAAACAATTGCCAATCCACGCTTCCCTGCTGCGTAGCGGTTGGAATCAAAAAAGAGGCAAAACTGAGTTAGAGTACCTTAATAAAGTCTACTTCTAATCCTGTTGTTTTTTTGAGCCTGGTGATAAAAAAGAAAGGAGCGACTCTGGCATTTGCTGGTGGAGACAAGGCAGATTTGCCAGGTGATAAAGTACCCTGTGTGTGTGTGTGTGTGTGTGTGTGTGTGTGTGTGTGTGTGTTCAATTATTTGTCAGCACGGCTAAAAAAACACACCACAGAGGAAATCAGAACCATTAGTGAAGTCGAAGGCTACTTTGCACGCGTTCCTTCGAAAAATACCAAGTGGAAGGAAGATCAGCAAAGAGAATCCACTTTCTTGGCTGTTTTATTTTCCCTGCCGCTTCTAGTCCGGGGATGTTTGGCTTGTGCTCCGGGTCGTCAGATCCGCCCCAAGCCAATCGACTCTTCAGGCCGGGCTGGGGTCCTCTGAGACGCGGAGGGGCTTCCGCGAGGTCGGGGTGGGACTGTCCGCAGCATCAGCAGCAGAAACAGCAGCTGCGGGCGACCGAGCGGAAAAAGGAGACTCCGGAGGTCCCAAGAGAGGCCCTTTGCCAAGGCCGTAGCCCCGACCCGAAACCGTCCCCGCCGTCTCGCCCAGTAGGGCGCGGCCCCAGCGCCACCCGGCTCGCCCCAGAGAGGGGGGACTTTCCCCACCGGGAGTG
>NW_011477232.1:16083-18403 GCF_000754665.1 Bison bison bison | reverse complement strand
CCCCACGCCCCCTGCCTGGGCTTCAGTTCCTATAGGAAGGGCATTACCATCCCATCCCCACCCACCCCGACACTTCGCTCTTTCCCCTCCCCCTCCTTTAACTTCCTCTTCTTCCCCCGTCGGGCCCTCGGCTCCTCTGCACTCTCCTCCCGGGTTCGCAGATTTCCGCCCACCTTCCGCCTCTCCGAGCCGCGCCGCAGCGAGCGGGGTGTTATTTTTCCCTCCCTTTGGTAGGAGTTGGTGAAGGTGAGACTCAATGAGGGAATACAAGGTAGTGGTGTTAGGGAGCGGAGGGGTTGGCAAATCCGCCCTGACTGTGCAGTTTGTCACTGGGACTTTCATTGAGAAATATGACCCCACCATTGAAGATTTCTACCGCAAAGAGATCGAAGTGGACTCTTCCCCCTCCGTGCTGGAAATTCTGGACACCGCAGGAACTGAGCAGTTTGCTTCCATGAGAGATCTCTACATCAAAAACGGCCAAGGTTTCATCCTGGTTTACAGTCTGGTTAATCAACAGTCTTTTCAGGTAACCAAACCAAGTCTTAAGATTTGTAAGAAGGGGGTGTGGTAATCCTACATTTACTTCTGGTTTGCTTGCACCGTGCGTAAATGACTGTTTTGCTTTTGAAAGTTGGACATGGCGCATTTTTGAGGTTACTCCTGGCACGGAAAAGTATCCAGTTGTTACTGTAGAGAAGACTAAAGTCGCAACCGTCAACAAATGTTTTAAAGTTATTTTTAAGTGAAAGAGAAGTGAAAAAAGAAATGTCAGCTTGTGTATGTTTAGCCTGGACTATAGCCTTCTGAAGTTGCTTGTTCAAGTCCACAAGCCTTCGTTAAGGTACTCAGGCAAACAACATTTAAAAGATAATCTCGGGCAAATAGAGCACTTTGTAGGGAAAATTATTTGGAAACGATTATCTGTTCCACAGATAAATTCCTCTGCGTCTGCTTCGCCCTCCCCCTTTTTGTTCTCACCCAAGTCTCTCAACCAGATTTCTAAATCTTAGGGCTACAAGATGATGAACTCAAGACCTGCCTTCTAGGTACTCTACTTACTTGGAGCGTGTGAAGGGAAGTTAGTAATTGAAAAGATTAGTATCTAAAATTAATAACAAACAAAAATCTAGAATGACTCTGTCTCTCTTTTTTTTTTTTTTCAGTTCAGCCAAATTGATTCTGATAACATTGACTATATAGAAAATATGTGGATCTGGGAACACGGAAGAAGTGCAGATTTTTAACCCCCAGCTAGGTGGTGGTCCAGTTTCTCTGGAAAGATCTGTCGTGTCCTTCACTGGGAGACAGACTGGAGGTTTAACATTATTTTAAGAGATGCAATAAATGTTGCTATTTATTCCTTGAAAATAAATAACCTTATATTGACCCATTATATTGACTTTCATTGATTTAGGAAATGGATATTTTTTTTTTCCTGCATTTAAAGGTATGCACTTAATGTTGCTTACTTAAGAGACATTAAGTGCTTTAGCCAAGCCATTGTGCTAATTTCACTTTTCTTAGTATTTTATCTTAAAATGAACTTTCCCAGTGACCTGATGTAGCAACTTCAGGGTTTCTTTTTTTCTTTTAAAGATAAGTAATGGGTACATTAATCAAAGTTGCTGTGACCAGACTAAAGTTCATTTTATGTAGACTTAAATTCCAAAGCACAACTGTTACAAAAGCATTTTTCTCCAGAAAGTACCAATGTGCTAAAGGTGCTATTTGACAGACGTTTTCTTTCTACAGGATCCTTGGGACATTTGTTATTCTATTAGCTGACTCTCTTCAGGCTGGCAGTCTTTTGAAGGGTTTTTCATAAGATATCCATTATAGCTACTTCTTTTATACACATACATAGGGAATGAAAAACTTCCATTATTTCAGTAGAGACTTAAAACTCTTTTAAACCCAAATGCCATCAGTTTGGATTCTCGGCTGAACTTGTTTCTATAAGGACACAGGGGAAAGAAGCTTAACTGAGAAGACTGAATTGATACGTGATCCAACAAAATTGTTGCAACTATCAGCTGTATGTTTTTGTAAATTTTCAGTCCCTTCTTTTTCCTTCATCCTGCATGTAAATTCTGTGTGCTGTAACTGTTCAGATTAAGCACATGTGTTATATTTAAGTCAAACTTTTCAAGCTATTTACAAAAAATTTCAAGAAGTGCAATGTATTGGTAAATTACACTAACTATACAATTATTACATTGTCTTAAATCGATACTACCCCTTGAAAATTGACCCTCCTAGAGAATTGCTAAGGCTCTTATCTTTTGTAATTAGTTGTAATTACTTAGAAAAAGTAATA
>NW_011477232.1:14834-15983 GCF_000754665.1 Bison bison bison | reverse complement strand
AATATATACGAGGGAGAAAATTCACATAATATACCCGAACATAGGCAAAGGAAAATTTGACTTCTTCCGGCCCAAATCTGTCCCCCTCCTCGGCATTGTCCCTCCCAGGAGCTGCTCACTAGTGTACAGTAACTTCTAATACTGAAGGGTATTTTAAGGATCAAGGCATACCATTACATTTAAAACGAAATACTGAAGTGTGTTTGGTCTTCTAGGCACAAGGCTGTGTTTTTCTTCCCGCCTAAAACACTTTCTCTCAAGTGCTCTTGCTAAATGGCTAGGAATGCATAGATGCTGCAGTCCTGTGCTGGGGTGACAGGCGTTACCAGGAGTGATGACAAGCCGGCATGTTTAAGGGCATGGCCAAACACCCTTTTGGATTCATCATATTTGGGGATTTGCTTTTGAAATCAGTGTCGACTGAGGGAAAGAAGTGACTAAATGAGGCCTAAAGTTATTGTTCAACCTACATTTTATATTCTTGACAAATCCAGCAGGAGGGCCTGTGGAAAATATCTATTCCTACTTCAATGGAGAAAGTGACATTTTCTCCATTTGGGTGTGTGGTTTTATTGTGGATTCAGCTTTCTCTACTCACTGAAGGATGACTTCTTGGGATATTGCAATATTTCTTTTATGCTTATGCAAACAGCGTAATTTTTTTCTTTCTCTTTGTGATTGTTTACATAGGATATCAAGCCAATGAGAGATCAAATTGTCAGAGTGAAGAGATATGAAAAAGTCCCACTGATCCTAGTAGGAAATAAAGTGGATCTGGAACCAGAAAGAGAGGTTATGTCTTCAGAAGGCAGAGCTCTGGCTCAAGAATGGGGCTGTCCTTTCATGGAGACATCGGCAAAAAGTAAATCAATGGTGGATGAACTTTTTGCTGAGATCGTCAGGCAAATGAACTATTCTTCCCTACCCGAGAAGCAAGATCAATGTTGTACAACTTGCGTTGTCCAGTAAAAAATAAAAAGATAACCTCAATCATGGCCATACCGAGCAGGTTAGTTGTTGATGGAACCTTATGTTTTTGATCAAGTATAACAAAAAGCTTAATATTAATACATGTGGTACCTTAAATTTCTTTATTTTTGAAACAAAACATTTCCATTAGCACAAAATAATCAACATTCAATATAGATA
>NW_011477232.1:13316-14734 GCF_000754665.1 Bison bison bison | reverse complement strand
GGTAAGAAACTGTCTGTACTCCCAGTACCAAGATTCGTTTTTTAAAGTGAGTTTACTGTTCTCTCTCTGATCTGTAACATTCCTTTGGGGTGGGGTGAGTTAAAAGATAATTTTCCCTGTTTGGGTGATTTAGCATTCAAAGTGCGTGGGAGAACATCCAGTAATAACTTGAGAAGATGATTAGTTTTGTGTTTTCTGTGCTTTTCTATCATGAGCTGGAGAGCTGCTTTAATTGAAATCATCAATTTACTAATCACCCAAGTGCTAGATTTAGCAGAACGATCATTTAATCAAGTTCATATGTATGTTGCACTGGAGAGACTTAAGCGACCTCTGATAATAACAAACTACAATGCCACAGCGTACCTTGACTCATTATGAATAACATGGTCCAGATGAGAGACCGGTGAGATCATCTGCAGTGTGTTTAGAATGGACAACTCCAAGCCCAGGAAACACTATATTCAGCTTAATAAATAATGGAGTTAATAAGAACAATGGCAAAATCATCAAACCTCTCATTGGGCTAAATAACTTAAAAAAGGTGTTTTTTAAATGAATGCAGTTTTTGAAAAGTAAGGTTCTATAAAACTTACCGATCATTTAAAATAAGATAACTTTATTCATATCACGATCTTTTCATCTAGATTGTAATTAGGCAGATAGTCTCACTTAGGCAATAATACCTAGATAATAAGATAAGACAACCAATATCCTGGATGACTGAGAAACTGCAGAAAATGCCAGACTAGCCAGACAATATCAGGAATGGAATTGATTGTTTTGAGCCAAGACTGACCTCAAGTCTAAGAGGCAGTGTTGCAAATGGCAACAGCCATTTCAGATCACACAAATGATTCCTAATCAAAGGTCTGGCTTTATATGTGCTCCCTGGAGAAAAGACTAACGGTCCCTAATTTATTTTTTCAGACAAGATTTCCTGTCAGCTAGTGTCATCTTTGAAAATGAAGGATGACAACGGTGCTTTGTTATTCAAAATGCTTTCACTCATCAACTTTTGAGCATACCAGAATGTGATGAAAACACATTTGTTGTCTTATACCTAGCTCCATCTGTTATCATATGGTGTCACTCTGCAGAGTGTAGCCCAGTGTATGTTTTGTTGGTAACATCATACTTGCAATATAGTTTTTTGAGGCAGTATGTAGGTGACTGAGTCCAGTGTTCTTGTTTCCACATTGTCTCTTCTTAAATCTCAAGCCAGCTTCAAGTTCGAACAAGTTGTGTGTGGTGTTGCATCTTTACCATTATGCTCTACTTCTCTGACATTTTTAACCAGGCAAATAACATGTTGTATGCATTTTAGTTTTATCATCTTTATAAAAAATTAACCAGCTCCTGCAAAACATTCCCAATTTTTCCCCCATAATTATTGCAGACAGCTATTGGAAGGAAAC
>NW_011477232.1:11904-13215 GCF_000754665.1 Bison bison bison | reverse complement strand
AACAATAAAATGGATTTCATACATGTGGAGGGCCACTGTCTTAGTCAAGTTGGCAAATGAATGATGTATAAAGCTATGTTTAAAGCTTTCTTATTCTGAGTTATTTCTGAGTTTATTTTATTTTGCAGCTTTTGTGATCTAAATTACTTTTAATCTGTTTAATTACCTACAGGAATAATTAAATAGACTTTTTAATATCTCAAGCAAACTATGTTTGTATTTGTTAACTAAAGTACTAAAATCAGAAAATAATAGTATCAATAATTGCTTCTTTTATAATAATGGATTAAGTTGCCTGGGTAGTTTTTGTTTGTTTTTTATAAGCAGAATACACAATTAAAGGTGTGAGCCTTGAAATCTAATCAGCTGGATTTCTAAAAATGTTACAGGGTGTCCCCTGACCAAGATCTTTTAGAACAAAACACTATATGCAGTGCAGTTTTTTGCTATCAAATATGATTGAACTGATGTGGTTAGGTTATCTGTAATCAGAGGTCCATAAAGTTTGTTCTTGCTTACTATTTATTTTTAAAAAGTAGGTGATGGATTCTGAGTCCTGTAGCTTGAGTCACAGAGCTCTGAGGTCCATCAGTCCCAGATCTAGATTGAAGATAAACTTTGACAAGTAAAGGTGATTTGAGAAATGTTTGTCCTTAATGTTTAGAAGAGAACCTTGTCCACATTAGAGATAGTAAGACTCAGATAAGTCAGAAGGACTGATTGTTGTAAATAGTTTTCTCTTTAATTGAAAGGGAAAGTTTATTAATGCTCTAAGAATTACTTCTGATAGTACCTCACATTTATTTCTTATCACCCTTCAATTGGAGTCACCAGTCTCCTGCCCAACACCTGTTTATCTGCACGTCTCCCAGGATGGTTTCCCCACCTTTCACCCTCCCATTGGCAGTAATCTCAGTGTAAGTTTGGAAGCAGTGCCAGATTCCTTACGTGCTGCTTTCATGGCTGCTTTCCTTACTGACCTGAGGAGCCTGCCATCAAGTGCTTTGAAGGACTTCATTACTGTGATACAGTGTTGCAGCCTTATCTTGATTTTGTTAACTATATCGTAGCTCCTTTCTATTGATGTAAAGAGTTAACATTTGGCTGTTGTGATATACTGTTGTTGAGAATGATTAGTGTTTTCTTAACCATCTTATAATACTATAACAGAAGTAAATCACAGTGCTGTGGGGGTTTAGGGAATGGAGAGACCAAAGTTAGAGCAGGTTGCTCAACATTCAGGGTTCTTTGTTGTAGGAAGCATTGCATTCTGTGCATTGCAGAATGTTTAGTAGCATCCTTGGCCTCTAC
>NW_011477232.1:9172-11804 GCF_000754665.1 Bison bison bison | reverse complement strand
TGGGGGAAGGGTAGAGGCGGTTTCAAAACAGAAGGAATGCAAAAAAGAAGCAAAATAATATCTTAAAAATATTCTGTTAATTCCCTGAAAAGTGGGAAGTAAAGTTATTCCTAAAATGTGAGCTTTTGGTAAATACTGGCATATAGGGTTTGTTTTTTTTTTTAAGATTATTTTTTCAAGGATCCCTATATCTCAGTCCAGTATTGACAGAAGTTACTGTTTTGTTTTTTTTTTTATTAAAAAAAAACCAGGAATATAAAAAGGTGTTCTTCACTACAGTTAGAAGGTCTCCTGCAGTATTTTATCGTATTTTTCTCTGTATTATGAACAGGTTCTCCCAACGAGAGTAAGTGGTGCATAAGAGTACCAAACACCAGGAATCAAACTGAAAGAACAAAGATCATTATTTATGTCGGCCTCAGTTCATTATATATGTCAGCCAGAAGAAAAAGGGAGATTCTTGATTCAAGACTAGCACATCATTTCACGTGGCAGCAGAATGCCCAGGATGTTAACAAAGGCTCCTGAAAGGCTGAACCATCTATGAATGTCATTTTAGTCTAGCTGGCCTTACTATTTCTAAACACAGTGAAATCAATTAGCATTTCCAGCTGTTTAAGTGTGTGGAATCAGAATTGTTTCAAATCTTTTTTCCACCTTTTAATTAGATATGACATGCTGGGGATTTAGCAGACGTGAGGGGGACATCATGAAAATTAAATCACATTGTATACTTAAAATGCTGGCATTTTCATGTCCAAGTTAAGTATTAATCATATTAGTAAAACACCAGGGTGGAATTCTGTTGCTGAAGTTACAGTTTCAGATAGATACTTCCTCCCCGCACCCCCACATCTTGCATGTCACTGTAGAGAGAATACCTAAGCTTATCTAAATGCTTATCTAAATGCTTGTTTGTCATCCAACTCACATAATGAGCCAAAATGGAGCCTGTAACATGGCAGCCGTGGGGGAGTGTGTACTACGGTACACACAGACCTGCAGTGGACCTGGGGTAAAGGAGAGAAGAGAGTTGCCTCGTCCTTTCTGCCCTCTACTTCTCCCAGACCTTCACTGACATTTACAGGGCTCATGGTTTGGGACTGTTCAGAGTGGATAGGTGCCTAGTTAGACCTGTTCTAGGTGTCGAGGTGTCTGGTGACTAGAATGACTGTATATCTGTTCCTGCTTTGTTCTTTTAACCTCAAGATTAGGCTTTATTGCAGAATGAAATGCATTTGAGCCATTCACTTTTACTCTTTTACCTCTATATCTTAGAATGAACCATCAGTAGAATTAACAAAAATTGCATCATGGAGTTGGAGAATTGCCACTGAGGACGTATTCTAGCCATACTTCAGGAAAGATTCTCCTCGTGGGATTACTTCACAGTGGAATTCTAAAATCCAGAAGATAACTATAACCAAGAAAAACTTAAATCCTGTCAGCTGTTGGAAAAATTTATCCTACTAAAAACATACTCCCAAATTCCTTTGATTAGCCACAGTCTTAGGAATATAGGA
The DNA here is from genome assembly GCF_000754665.1 of Bison bison bison. Classification (NCBI taxonomy): domain Eukaryota; kingdom Metazoa; phylum Chordata; class Mammalia; order Artiodactyla; family Bovidae; genus Bison; species Bison bison. The sequence continues at coordinate 10,281 of NW_011477232.1, read as the reverse complement.
TTCAGAAAAAGCAATTTAGGGTGGAAGGGAACAGTCCCCTACCTGTTTAATTCAAAGTTAGCACCTGGGATCAGATCATTGGGCTCACATTGCTGCTTATTGTCAGTGGGCATGGTCATATTATTTGAAATCTCAGAATTGAATTCATCATATTAATTTAAACTTAGAGATTTTAGGTCTAGGATGTAAGAAAAATAGTTTTTTCTTTCTACCCTGGGTTTACTGTAAATTTTCAGGGTGCATGTTCTCCTTGAAGCACAGGTCCCCTTTCATTTGCATATTCTATGCCATAGGTTCAGCTTCTGCTCTCTGTGTTTGACCCTAGTTCTCTCACTTCACCCCCTAAGAAGCTTCATCAGTGTTACTCGTTACAGTGGAGAAACAAACAAGATATTTAACAGAAATATTAACTGTCAACAGAATTCTAGCCTAGTGCTTTGTTAATATAACTAATATTTAAATGGGATACGAACATGCCAAGTAAAAAATGTGAAGCAAAATGTAGTTTTTAAAAAGCTCCTTTGGTTAAGTCCCCAGAATATCATATGTATAAAACTGGAAAAAATTAAAATTGATTATGAGTACACATTTATTTTTGCTAAAAAGAATGGTAGTAAATACCACTGTATTTAGAAATGCTAAATCCAGCTAAGCTAAAAAGACACTCATAAACTGCTAAGCCTTTCAGGAGCCTTTGTTAATATCCCAGGCATTCTGCTGCCACGTGAAATGATGTGTTGGTCTTGAATCAGGAGTCTCCCTTTTTCTTCATGCTGACATAAATAATGATCTTTGTTCTGTCAGCTCTATGTTTGCTATTCTCGTGTACCGATTTACCCCACTTGGGAGACCCTATTTCATAATTTCCTGAGCAAAAGGTTTGGACTGTTTGGGATTTCTTTTTTTTTTTTCTTTCCTCTCTCTCTTTCATAACAAAATCTAATTAGAAGAAAGTGGAAAAGTGAAACCAGTCAAGCAAGAATTTGAGCAGAAGCCTCCACAGTTCAGATTTGTTGCATGTCTGGCTGGAAAGTTGAGAGTGAGGACAAGGATCACTTGTGTTCTATCTCACAAGCAGCAAGTTATACTTCTGCAGTGTGTCTAGATGT
>NW_011477232.1:8819-9072 GCF_000754665.1 Bison bison bison | reverse complement strand
GTCTAGATGTGATATCCTGAGAGTTAAAAAGTATGACTTTGACCAGCTGCCTTCAAAGCTTCTGGAATGTTTTTTAAATGAATGAGAGTTTTGGTACACTGGAAAGTTTGCTTTCACAGTATGGAGCAGTAACATTTGCGTTCTGTGTACTTCTAATCTTAGAAGGACTGTCGTTTTTCTCTTAATGCATGCTTTTGCCTCAGGATTTATTACTGCAGAGCATTAAAATGTAATACTCTCTTGAAAAGTAGTA
>NW_011477232.1:4304-8719 GCF_000754665.1 Bison bison bison | reverse complement strand
TAGTAGATATTAATACTTTTAATAGTATGCCTTGTATTAATATTGTTGAATCTGACCTGGGGTTTATTTGTGTCTCTTGATTTCACTGGAGTATTCTCATCCTATGGAATGTGGGTAGACCAAATGTTAACCAGGTTTTTAGAGAGTGAGAAATATCACATATATCGCCTTTTATTTAATGTAGATTATGGTTAATAAGCTGATTTGTATTCTTAGTGTTTATTTTGGCTAGAAATAATTACTATTTCCTCAATTTTATTTCAGAGAATACCTGAATTATTAAATCATCCAAGTCCTCCCTATTTGAGACATATTCATATTTGAAAATCCCCAACTCTTTGTAATTGCTTATTTTGAAAAGTGTGGATTAAAATTTATAGTCAACTTATTAATTCATATTAATTGAGGAAAGTCCAGTTTGAATTACTGAAAAATCCTCACAATGAATTACATATAGAATGAAATACTGTTGTGTTCAAATAGGTATAAAAATGCAAATGGATTTCAAAATAAAAATATAAAGGTCTTTAATTTGGATATCAAAGACATAATCCTGTTCCTCTAGAAATTTAAACATAGTTGAGAAATGAAAAATTACCTGACATTGACACACAAAGTGCTTTCACATAGTGCCTTATGTGATATTTATTACCACAACCCTGTCAGGAAAGAATTTTATCCTTATTTTCATGATGAGCAAACTGACTTTCCTAAGCTTAAATAACCAATGTCCTGATTAACAACTTCTTTTAATGCAAAAATTTTTTGAACTTTTGCATATTATCAAGTTAGTTCATAATCACTATACATTTAATACTATTTCCCATTAAAAATATGAAAAGATCAAAGTAGAAGTAACATTCGCCACTTTTATTCTATTAACATCTTTTAAACATGTAAGAATTTAAATATTGTATACTTTATTCAACGAAGTATGTATTTCATCCAATGCATCATTATAGTGTTGCTATAATTTACTGACTCTTGAACTGCAGAAGATTATTTTTACTTAAATTTATGAGGAACACAGTGAAATTCCACTTTACGATTTTGGTACCACTTGCATGTGTATAGAGATCTGTTGTCAGTGTTCTCATTTTAAACTGTAATCTATATTTCTGCATTTTTATGATATTTTTATCTTAATTGCAGATAAAACTCAGAGGAAATTTGCACAGATGCTGCTTTGGAGAACTTTACAACCTGGGTTGCAGAACTGAGCCTTGGTAAACCTGTCTCTATTACAGCATGTTGCCATACATCTGATTAAGTGCATAAGGTCTTTGGCCTTCAAGATCCATTGACCTTAAACAGGATTGCTTAGCACGTTTACCATATGTTTAAAATCTGTTCTTTATCAATCAGTCCTTTTGTAGCTTTCTAAGTTCTTAATGATGGCTAATACGCAAGAATTAATTTTTAATATTTTAATTGATTTCTTTAATCAGTTTCTCAACTTGTATTTATTAAATACTCAAGCTCAGTATTACCTACTCAATGCCTTTTAAAAGAAAGTTATAATGGAGAAAAAAATTGAGCCTTAAACAAATGGTTACTTCTGTATATTACCTCGCACCAGTGCTTCATTCTATTTGTAAAATCTTTCTCCTTTAAGTGATTGGTTAATACTTTCAGACTTTGTTTACGTGTGGCAGTGTTGTAAAAAGAAACTAAAGATCACATTTTACCTGTGTGGATGGACTATCCCTTTTCTTCAAGTGCAGTTTGTGATGTGTTTTTGTGTTAACATGTTCTGAAACTTATGGTTGATATTTGAAATTGACTGTAGCGCATTTAGCTTAAGAGTTAAGCATTTGATTCCATTAGGTTTTCACATGTGTTAATCTCATTTACAGCATCAAATTGCAGCAGTAACATTTTCCTTTCTGTGAAGTTCTAAATTTAGTTATGACCTACTTAGCAATGCCTTTGAAAAGGGATATTGTATCCATGGTAAATTAATTGTATACCTAAACAGAGATAGCTCAGCTTTGCCTGTCAGGCTTGTAAGTGACATCTAGTAGACTTCTGCACATGTAAAATTAAATTCAGATAAAATCATATACACTTTGTAGTTCTTAATATTTGTCTTTTTGAATAATAGTTTAAAGCAATATTTGTTAAAGTTTTCTTGCACTATCACAATTGCTTTTTAGTTATTTCTCAAGAAGCATGTTTGTAGTAGAGACAAAAATCTGTGTAACAGGAGGGAAGATAGCGCCAAGTCTCTGGGCGTTTTTTTTCCTTTGTTTTTGTTTATTCTTTTTGCAAATGTGCTTCTAATAGCCATTGCCTTCCATGTTGTTTACCTAATCAGCACATTTTGTCTGAATACTTGAACATTTAACAATAACACAGGTATAGAAACAGAAAGTAAACTTATAGAGAGTAATCTTGTGATTCAGTTCTAACATCATGACAATGAGCGCTTTTTCTAGCAATGATTTTAAAATTTTGTAAGTTTGACAGTATTTTGTTGTTGGGTTTTTACTTGGTTTTAGTTGTGTGCTTTTAATTCGCAGAAGTTAGTAACTGCAGCTCACCTACTGCACCAAAGTTCTCGATTTTAGGAGCCCAGCTTTAGTCATTTGAACATGCTTCTAAATAAAACGAAACAAAGAAACCAAAACCAGACTTTTGATCTATAATAATAGCTCAATAACTTTGTCAAGGAAAGCTCTAATATATGCAGTGATGGTTTTTGGAAGGGTGTGGCAATTTTAAATTTATATTGTGTGTGATGTTCAGATAAAGTGATATCTACATTCATGTGATTTATTGGTCAGTATGACCATTAATTATTGTGTAGAAATTAATTAAACTTTGTTTTCCTTTTTAAAATCGTGTTGCATTTGATTCCTGATCGAATTCCCTCAAAGTGGACTCTTGATCTTAGATTTTGAATTTTATGGTGAGATTGTAAGGGTGGAGGCAATTGAAACTTAGTTATTTATAAACTGCTTGAAATGAATACCTAATTTAAGTTTGCACTTTAATACCAAACTTAAAACCAAAAGCTCAGTTCAAAGTAGGTTAAGTGATTGTGGTTCATTTTTATTAGCTTTTGTGAAATTCTAAAGGAATCAAATAATTCATGATGATTTAAATTTTCTGCAGACGGATTTTTTTTTTTAATGCAGTGTTTCTTTCCTATGGATAGTTCTTGTTCTCTCGCTCTCTTGCTCTGTCACTGACCTCAGCAGCAAATTTAACTTGAATTCACTTAGGATCACAGGAGTCAGGGGAAAGTGATTTAAAGGTGATTTCTCCAGCACATTTTAAGAAAAGGGACCAAAAGTTATTTTAGCTTCCTCAATAGATTGCATGTCAAGTTGCTTATTAGGATAATAAATTAAATGCAATATATGTCTCGTCTTTACTATGGCATCTGTTTAGGAGTTGTTCAAATCACTGCAGTAGGGCTCGGCAAATAAAATCATGTAACCTATTATCATGGATCTAATGTACTGTAACTTTATCAATGAAAGTTAAAAAATCTCGAATAACAAGTACAAACATTGAACAATGACCTATAAATATTTGTAAAAGTAAAATTTTTCCAATAGATTTCATTCTTGTCATTTTGTAAGACGACCCTGCAGTCCACATATTTGTAACTTTTTTAATAAAATAGACATCTGTATTACTGAAGTTGGTTTCTTGAATTATTTGATGTATCACTGCTTGTTATTTGCTAACTTGTAAATCTTTTTCATAACTTTTTTTAAACTTTTGATAAAAAGTCATTACTTTTTATCAAAATGATAATGTGTATTGCAGTACATATTTAAACAAGTTAAATGTCCCCCTGTGTTCTTAGTCACCATTCTGGCATATGTGGGAAAAAACTGAGCTATATCCTAAAATGTAATATTTAATCAATTGAATAACTTACACATAAATTAGAAATTCAAAATAATGGGTAAAAAAGAATAATGACATCCCATATGGAGAAAGTGGCCCAGCTGCAAATCTATTGGCTGGGAATTGTCCATGTGTAGGAGATTCCAGACAGTATTATGCATTATAATTAAATTCTGAAATAATAAGTTAAAATCCAACACAATTATCACTTTGTTTTATCCAGTGAAAGGTTTTTGCCAGTCATTTTTAATTCACTGCTTTACTCAATATTTTTAAATTGTTGAACTAAATAGTTGTTTTAATCTCAACTTTTTTTAAAGCCACAATGTTTTCTTCAAGTTGGACAGTTCTGTATGTCCAAATATATTATGAACTGGCTTTTTAAAAATTGTAATAATTGACAGGTTTATATACCTGTGTCATAACATACAGAAGATATTTTATTGTTTATTACCATCGATTATCAGTCTTTAGTTGGGCTCTAAATACCCCATATATGTCATACTAGATGCTGTCAAGTCCAAAAGCCCGTTTTTTTTTTTTTTTAAAGG
>NW_011477232.1:2275-3947 GCF_000754665.1 Bison bison bison | reverse complement strand
GAGACATAGAGAATGGACTTGTGGACACAATGGGGAAAGGAGAGGATGGGACAAATTGAGAGAGTAGCATTGAGATACATAATCACATGTAAAACAGATAGCTGGTGGGAAGCTGCTGTATAACAGGGAGCTGAGCCTGGCACTCTGTGACAACCTAGAGGGGTGGGCTGACGTGGGCTGGAGGGAGGGGAGATATGTATACATATGGCTGAGTCACGATGTTGAATGGCAGAAGCCAACACAACATTGTAAAGCAATTATCCTCCAATTTTAAAAAATGGGGATGGTTTTTTAGACAAGCTCCTACTTTCACATACATTGGTCTCGTTTGAACCTGACAACTATCTAGTGCTTTGAACATCATGTCCCCAATTTGTTGATGAAACCAAAGCTCAGGAAAGTTGTGACTTAAGATCATGAAGGCAAAGAATTAAAATGTTGAGGAGGGTACTTTGGGACAAGTTTTAAGATGAATTCATCATTGGGTAGTCAAATAGGTGCTATTAAAATCATAAAGCTCGTGGAAACAAAAGACACACAGAAATAACTGTTTTGAGTCAGAGTGACAGTTCATATATAACAAAATACTATGGGTCCTATTTAAAGGTAATGTGTTTGTTATATTGCTAAGAGTTTATGTAAGACATAAGCTATTTTCTTTTTTTTTTTTTTTAAGCTATTTTCATTATAGCTATTTTTCTTTGGAAAGTCAATGTCTTAAATCAAGATTTGGCAGTCTTTGGCCGCCAGGCAGAATACAGCCCAGTTACCAGTGCCAAAAGAACTGTAGTTAGATTTAGCAGCTGTATCCTGAATCCATTGCAAAGCTGAGCTGCACCCTTTTTCTACCTAAATGTAGATTTTGAATGGAGGATCAGAAGAGCAGCTGATCCCAGCCACATTCTTTGTCAGTAAATAGACCTACTTCTGTGCTTACAGGCATTACTGTCTATGGCCCAGGCTACTCCATTCACAAACTCAATGGTTCTGTCATTGTACAGGACCCATTCATGAGTTTTCTCCCATAAACTGTGAGCTCCTTGAAGGTAGGGCCTTGCCTAAGTCACTTCTCAACCTATAGTGTATTATAGGTGCTCAATAAATATTTTATGAAATTACAGTCACGGAATCAGATAGGTGTTCCCTCTTTAGAAAATTCTTCCATTTCCTATTGGTCTTTTTTTATTTATAGTAGGTAGTATGGGAAATACATTTTCTTCCCCCATCTTCCTTCATCCTCAGCAGCACTAAGGTGATTTTTTTTGCTCATTTGTTTTGTTTTCTGTTTTTGTTTATGAGCGAAGTAATTGTTTCTAAACTCACTTTCAAGAGAAATATTTCCATATTTCCATATCACCATAAAGAGATGGCCCATGCATGCATACTGTAAATATGGACTGAAGACCCTTGAGTTCTAAGATTAAATTCCCCAAGACTCTAGGGAGAAGAATACAATCAAGAAAGAGTGCTTGCTCATGCCTGGATTTCCTCTCCAATAGATTTCAAAGCCGATCCAGACCTTTCGCAGCCTCATTCTTAGGCTGGGAAAAGACTGGGTTTCCCAATCTTTCAAATATTTACCCTTAATGAGGCAATAATTCCTATTCTCTCTGCAAACCTTCAAGTGATTGCCTACCTACACCCCTACAGTCATCTCCTTGGCCTTTCCTTT
>NW_011477232.1:0-1286 GCF_000754665.1 Bison bison bison | reverse complement strand
TTCTTGGACCTTGAAAGTGGACAGGTAATGTCCACTTTCTAGAAATGTAAGGATCTCTGGGGGTTCTGGCTCTTCAGTAAATCTGAGTTTGGGGGTTCATTGTTTAAGAGGGAGCCCCAGGAAACCCTTATACCAATGGGCATGGTTTTCTCTGATTTCCTCTTTTGCACACCAGTTCCTCTTTTGAACGCTTGTATGGCTATCCTTAGAAAAATCCCAACCGAAGCATAGACATTATGCCATGCCCCCAGGATATCTCTACAAGTGTTTTGGTCCTTTGCTCAGGCCCTGAAACACACAGAAGTAAATTGGTGGTGGGTGGGTTGGTAGTAAGGATGGACAATTAAATGTCAGACCCAAGCCTTTTTATCACGCTGCTTGATTACAAGCTAAGTCTGGCAGATGCCTGAGTCTTCTGACCACTATGGCATGGCAATTTAAACCCTTGTTCTCTAACCTGAGAGAAGTCTGAGCTGCAAGCCTTTGGCTCTCCAGCTGGCTAAAAAGTATGTTTGCAGTGACCTAGGAATGGAAATCTGGCCCAGAAAAGACCAATATTCATCTGACAGTAAATAGTTGCTTGGTTGGGGAGGATAACTATTCTAGGCAAAAAAGGGACAAGAAAATCAATACCTTAATTTAACTTCATTTAACTGAGCTTCTGTGTATCTGCCAGGCTCTGTGCTGTGAGCTGAGTTTATAAGAGGAATGTGGTATGGCCTATCCTCTGGTGGAGGTTACATTCCAGCCTGGGAGATAGCCCTGCAGGCAATAATTATGAGGCAGTATGATGTATGTTCTAATATCAGCAGGAACCAGATGCTGGGGAACCCAGAGAAGGGAAAGGATTTGTGTATCCAGCATTTTCACCATAAGCATCTTTGCCATAAGCTTTTTTACCACAAACAGTTTCACTGCATGACAAATTGGCCACAAGGTAATTTTGCCATAAAAGATAAAATAATGAAAAATAAAAGCGGGACATTAAGAAGGATATAATGAAACATGCAAAATGAATAGCAAAAGTAAAAGACCTCATTTTCACCACATAACTAATTGGCTCTAGACAATTTTGCCCTAAAAGATAAAATAATGAAAAATAAAAGATGGGCATTAAGGACAACATAACAAAGCATGAAAAATGAATAACAAAATGTAAAAGACTATTAGAAATATAAAGTATATGAGTGTAAATTCTCAGCAATACTACAAAAATAATCAATTTTATTTTGTGGGTTGTACCTAAGTACTTATCTCCCAAGTCTTCTTCATAATGTTTTTTCCTT
>NW_011477231.1:4684-5523 GCF_000754665.1 Bison bison bison | reverse complement strand
GTCGGAGGGGGCCCCCAGCGATCCCTCCTCCAGGAACCCCACCCCCACCCCAGCCCCCTGCTCTGTCCTCACCCCACGTCCTGTGGTGGACGCACATGTCCGCCCGTCTGCTGAGCCAACCCGTTTCCAGCTAGGTCCCACGTGAAAAGCAATGTTGCCCACCTGGGCGGACGCGGACGGAGCTCTCGCTACACCATGGGGTCAGGTACGTGTCTGAGGTCTCCTCACTAGGTGTGCAGAAGGGGGTTATCATGGCCACCACCCCTACAGAGGGGACAGTGTCCCCCACAAGTCCTGAGAGGGCCTCTCTGCGGTTGCATTCAAAAAGGGTGGGTATCAAGGGGCCCCAGGGCTGAGCTCCATCCAGAGGCCAGGGGAGCGTCCTTCCCGCCTCTTCCAGCTTCTGGGGCTTCCAGGTGTCCATCCCTGGGCTGGTGGCTACCTCCCTCCTGTCTCTGCCTCCATCTTCACGTGGCTTCTCCTCTGTGTCCTTGTCTTATACGGACTCTGTCCTTGGGTTTATGGCCACCCTACTTCAGGTCCTTCACTTCATCCCCTCTGCAGAGACCCCATTTCCAAATAAGACCCCTTTTGTAGGTCCTAGGCGTGAGGACGTGGATGCATCTCTAGGGCACTGCTCAGCCCACTGTGGCCATCATGCGGACTCTCCCCTCGGCCTTTCCTTCTCAGGGATAAGGGGGAGACCAGGTGACCCCAAAGGGCAGTAGGGCCGGGGCAAGGCCGCCTTCCTCCGGACAGAGCCGTCTCCCAACAGGAGGTGCCAAGGCTGTGCCGGGGACGCAGGCTAGCGGTTTTGTCCCCGGGGTCCTGACACCTGT
>NW_011477231.1:0-894 GCF_000754665.1 Bison bison bison | reverse complement strand
GACACTGTTGGGATCTTGGTTCCCACCAGTCGTGTGTCCCTCCCACTAGTTGTGTCTCGCACCAATCGCATGTCCCTCCTACAAATCACGTCTCCCTCCCACCAATCATGTGTCCCTCCCACCAGTTGCGTCTCCCACCAATTACGTCTCCCGCCTATCAATTGTGTCGCTGCCCACTAATAGTCTCCCGCCCACCAATCACGTGTCCCGGCACCAATTGCGTGTCCCGCCCACCAATCTTGTGACCTGCACCCCGCCCCCCGCCAATGGCGTCTCCCTCGCAGCTGGCTTCACCAGGAGGCTACGGTGCAGGCGGTGGACGTGATCCCCGAGGCCGGGGCTGCCGACGTGAAAGTCATCATCAGTGACTCTGCTTACGGAAGGTTCCGGAAGCTGTTTCCGGGGTGAAAGGATTCCCCCCTCCCCACAGATGAGGACGCTGCACAGTTCAGTCTCAGAGACAAGCACGTGCGGTGGGTGTTCGCCCCCAACCCCACCGTCCCCACCCCCGCCAGCCAGCTGGGGACGGGACCCGGTGGGACTCTTGAGTGGTTCTGGGCGACCGTCGGGGTGTCTGGGGAGCAGATGTCTGTCCAGAGTGGTTGACCACACACCAGTAAAGCTTAGTGCGGTGTGTGTGTGTGTGTGTGTGTGTGTGAACTAGCCTCTGTGGTTTTTGTGTACCAGCCGCCCAGCAGACACCCTGTGAACGCTGCCCTCTAGGGAGGCAGGTCCAGTTTGTGTGTCTGCTGTGTATCTCACACGGGTCCCATCCGACAGCCTGCCCTTGCACACAGCAGTGTCCAGGGAGTGATTAAAACAAGAACCCAGCAAGCGGGAAGGATCTGCTCATTAATAGGGCCCAGCACACAGAACCCACCGCACAGGCGTTAG
>NW_011477230.1:9112-9786 GCF_000754665.1 Bison bison bison | reverse complement strand
GGTCATACCTGAATGGTCTAGTGGGTTTCCCTACTTTCTTCAATTTAAGTCTGGATTTGGTAATAAGGAGTTCATGATCTGAGCCACAGTCAGCTCCTGGTCTTGTTTTTTGCTGACTGTATAGAGCTTCTCCATGTTTGGCTGCAAAGAATATAATCAATCTGATTTCGTGTTGACCATCTGGTGATGTCCATAGACTGATTCAAATGATTACAACTTTGATAAAAACTGGTAAATGACCTACATCTGTTCAGAAATATTTGCCATCAATAACATACTCATAGTATCATCTGTTTCCAAAGATCTATATATCTGACATATAAATTCTTTCTTCTTAATATCCTTAGACTTTTAAACAATTTAACCACTTGACAAAGTAATATGGTAGACTGATAAGTTGATGCCTATAATGATAAATGGTAATTTCTATGTTATCTGGTATTTATAATAATGACAGTTCATTTTCATTTAGACTACTCATTGATAAAATAGACATGACAGATCTTAGCTTACATAAGAATATCTGTGTATCAAGATGGATTCATATCTAGCCCAGTTATTTGTCCACATGAAATTGTTTTAGTTGTCTTTACCTAAAATTTTGGGTGTTGAGAGCAGGAGGAGAAGGGCATGACAGAGGATGAGATGGTTGGATGGCATCATAGACTCAATGG
>NW_011477230.1:4224-5826 GCF_000754665.1 Bison bison bison | reverse complement strand
TTCAGTTCTCAGCTTTCTTCACAGTCAACTCTCACATCCATACATGACCACTGGAAAAACCATAGCCTTGACTAGACGGACCTTTGTTGGCAAAATAATGTCTCTGCTTTTGAATATGCTGTCTAGGTTGGTCATAACTTTCCTTCCAAGGAGTACGCATCTTTTAATTTTATGGCTGCAATCACCATCTGCAGTGATTTTGGAGCCCCCAAGAATAAAGTCTTGGGGGCTCCAAAACAGATAGGGAAACACTGTTTCCACTGTTTCCCTATCTATTTGCCATGAAGTGATGGGACAGAATGCCATGATTGAGAAGGTAACAGGCAGGAAGGCCAGGGGTCTCCAAACAGAGGAAATAGCCTCCAAGTGTCAGACATTTTTATCTCTCTTAAGCGGCAGGAGGAGACAAACTAGCAATTTTTTTTTTCCTTCTCTATACAAATTTAAAAGGAGGTTTCTCTTAAAATACTGTGTTGCCATAATGACACCTGGTTTCACCTGAAGTTGACTATTCTCAAACATTGAGATAACCAATGCATTTTTAATTGAAATGTTTGTCTTAAGCTATGCTAACGTACTGTACATTTACCACAAACTCTGTCTTCAAGTCGGTCTTGTCTAATGGCTCAGAATCTAGACAAAACAGTATGTTACACTCAGATATTGTTGACCTAATCTATGTAAATGAAACTATTTGTATGGTAATCTGTCCTTCTACAAGATTCAAGTTAATCATTTTTATGGCCCAGGATGAAGCATTTGGTGCCAAGATTATCCCAAAATATATCTTATGGTTGAGGGGCCTGGTACCATTCTGAGTTTTAAGACATTCCTTTCTTTTACTAACAGACTGCTAGTGACTATATAATATCCAGCTGAATACTAGCAGGGGGGCACTCTTTCTGCCCCCTTCTGATGCCTATGTCAGAAGCTTTCTCTGTCTCCTTTATACTTTAATAAAACTTTATTACACAAAACCTCTGAGCGATCAAGCCTCATCTCTGGCCCCAGATTGAATTTTTCTCCTCTGGCGGCCAAGAATCCCAGCATCTTTGAGTAATTCAGGAACAACCTTTCATGATCTTATTTTCCTGAATATTGAGCTTTAAGCCAACGTTTTCACTCTCCTCTTTCACTTTCATGAAGAGGCTCTTTAGTTCTTCTTCACTTTCTGCCATAAGGGTGGTGTCATCTGCATATCTGAGGTGGTTGATATTTCTCCCGACAATCTTGATTCCAGCTTGTGCCTCCTCCAGCTCAGTGTTTCTCATGATGTACTCTGCATATAAGTTAAATAAGCAGGGAGACAATATACAGCCTTGACGTACTCCTTTCCCTATTTGGAAGCAGTGTGTTGTTCCATGTCCAGTTCTAACAGGTGCTTCCTGACCTGCATATAGGTTTCTCAAGAGGCAGGTCAGGTGGTCTGGTATTCCCATCTCTTTCAGAATTTTCCACAGTTTATTGTGATCCACACAATCAAAGGCTTTGGTATAGTCATTAAAGCAGAATAGATGTTTTTCTGGAACTCTCTTGCTTTTTCCATGATCCAGAGGATGTTGGCAATTTGATCTCTGGTTTCTCTGCCTTTTCTAAAACCAG
>NW_011477230.1:0-1215 GCF_000754665.1 Bison bison bison | reverse complement strand
TACTTCTGACCTATTGTTCAGAAAAAGTAAAAAGAAAAATAATCATCTCAGTGCCATTCTAAGCCCTTAGAGGGATGTCTTCATACTTGCAAGGAGCAGAGGACTTTGTGCCTGATAATTTTGCTCAGAATGATCAGTAGGAGAAAACGGAGGTTTTGAATTTAACAGATGGCTTTAAAATTTCTCCTTTTGACAAGGAAAGCAAAGCAAGCTGAAAATTTATCAACAGAAATGTTGATCTGTAAAGGTAGTACAGCTGGTGAACTACTATAGGATGAATCAATAATTAAAGGATGATTTCCATTTTTCTGTGATACACAAAGCAATAATTGACTGTTGAGATTAATTAATAATTAACTTGAAATGAAAGGTTTTAATCTACCCTGAATGCTGCTTATTGTAAGCATACCACAACCAAACACACATATCAAAACAGAGAAAATTCTATTCAACTAGCAGGTTTGGGAAACATCATACTTACTTTCTGAAAAGTATCCCAGGGAGATGCTGATTAGTCAAAAAAAAAAAAAAATGACTTATCAAATGTATAGTTAAAAGAGGGAACACTTTTTAAAAATATCAGCTCAAAAGACTGAATTATGTTTGATAAGGGATTTGGAATGAGTGATTATTTTAGAAATGATATTATTTAGGTCTTTTGTATAATTGGTGATTTAAAATATCCATTGCAACCAATTGAATACAATTAGATTTCTTTGAGCCTTTGATGCTGCAAATAAATCATTGGTTATATGGAGAAGTAGTGTCAGCATTAGTTGTTGTTTTTTAGTTTTTAAGTTGTGTCTGACTGTTTTGCGACCCCATGGAGTGTAGCCCACCAGGCTCCTCTTTCTGTGGGGTTTCCCAAGCAAGAATACTGGAGTGGATTGTCATTTCCTTCTCCAGTGGATCTTCCCAGCCTAGGGATCAATCCTGCATCTCCTGCATTGGCAGGTGAACTCTTTACCACTGAGTCACTGGGGAAGACCTTCAGCAGTAGAGAAAACACTAAAATGGGAAAACATGAAGCCGAGGGTCTTGTCCTAGCTCTGCCAATAACTCAGTGTTGCCAAAAGTCTCTTCTAATTTTGAATTCTGTGATTTCCAAAAGAAATCTTAGTCTTGCCAATGATAAAATTTTGTTATGTATGTTCCTGAATTTGAAATTTGCATGGAAAAGGATTTAGAAAATTTATTCCGCTACCCATTATGATT
>NW_011477229.1:14901-15602 GCF_000754665.1 Bison bison bison | reverse complement strand
CTCTGGTTCCTCTGCCTTTTCTAAAACCAGCTTGAACATCTGGAAGTTCATGGTTCACATATTGCTGAAGCCTGGCTTGGAGAATTTTGAGTATTACTTTGCTAGCTTGTGAGATGAGTGCAATTGTGCAGTAGTTTGAGCATTGTTTGGCATTGCCTTTCTTTGGGATTGGAATGAAAACTGACCTTTTCCAGATCAACAAAAAAAAATCCCATGTACATAAAATGCTCTTACAGATCAACATTTCTTCTGGCCAGAAGAAATGATTAGACCTTTTTTCAGGGAGGAAATACAGATGGCCAACAGGCACATAAAAACAGGCACATGCTCTGTTGAAGCATGGTTTCCAGCACAGTCTTATACCTCATCCAAACAAAGCACATACATCAACATGACAGGGTGTATTCCTTCAAGGTTTCAAAAGAGACAGACTTAGTACAGAGAGTGAGACAGCAGTTCCCTGGTGTCTGGTAAGGGAACTTTATCTCACAGGGAGTGTTAACATGAGGCCATGAGAAGGGAGTTATTCACCCTTATCTTCAAAACAGACACTCTTTACCTCAATGGTTAAAGCAGATGAGCTGTGAGGGTTGGAAAGGCAGTCTTAATTCACACACAGGTCAGGCTGAACCATGGATAAGCCAAAATGACTTCTCCATTCCTCAATATGTGAACATCTTCTCCATCACAAGCAGAAAAAC
>NW_011477229.1:9807-12457 GCF_000754665.1 Bison bison bison | reverse complement strand
TATGTTGTGTCAGTTTCTGCCATCTAACAACATGAATCAATCATGAGTATACATATATCCCCTCCCTCTTGAACCTCCCTCCCACCCCTCTAGGTCATCACAGAGCACCAGGTTGAGCCCCCTGTGCTGTATAGCAGGTTCCCACTGGCTACCTGTCTTACATATGGTGGTGTATATATGTCTACACTACTCTCTCAACCCGTTCCACTCTCTCCTTCCTCTGCTGTGTCCACAAGTCTGTTCTCTATGTCTGTGCCTCTATTTCTGCCCTGCAAATACATTCATTAGGACCATTTTTCTAGATTCCATATATATGTGTGTTAATATGTGACATTTGTTTTCTCTTCCTGACTTACTTCACTCTGTATAACAGGCTCTAGTTTCATCCACCTCAGTTTAAATGAACTAAGACTCACTTTTCTGACTGGTGCTCAAACAATATCAAGGATTCCCCTTGTATAGGGTTTATGGTGTGTGGACCACTGATGTCAGTCCCCTGTGTAGTGTTGATCACTGTATCTGCAGGTTTCTCCTCTATGGATGCCCAGGTGGCTGTAAGGGACTTGAGCATCCATGGATTTTGGTATATGAGAGGAGGGCTGTATGGTGATTTATATTAAATTAAGTCACCATTGGGTTTGTTAACCCGATGTGAAGCTGGCTCTATTATTTATTATTGGCAGTAATTTTAAAATATGGTGGTAAATTACATATGTTATAAAATTTGCCATCTTAACCATTTCTAAGTGTACAGTTCAGTAATGTTAACTATATTTACATTATCATGCAATCAGCCATCAGGACTCTTCTCATCTTATAAAACTAAAATTGTTTTATATTCATCATATTTGAACAAGAAGAGACAGAGGTCCAGAGAAGTAAATGACTTCTCCAAAGACACAGAGATGATGGTGAAGCCAAGATTCTCATCAGAGTTTTCTGGCTGTTTGAATGCTTGTTCTTGTAGCCAAAACTCTGCCTCTCTTCACTGACGCCCAATAGATGCTTGGAGACAGAGTTCTGGGTGAAGTAGAAAAGAGAAGAGTTTACTGCTTTGCTGGGCAAAGGGAGCCACAGTGGTCTAGTGCCCTCAGTACTGTGTGTCTTGCCCTGGCCCAGGTAGGGAGGGGTCAGAGTGTTCAAGGAGCTGGCTGTGATCAGCTCATGGACACTCTTCTGATTGGTTGGTGGTGAGGAAATTGGAAGTCAGCATCATCAACCTTCTGCTTCCAAACAGCCTGGGGTCTCTGTGGTTGTGGGTAGCATACAGCCAACATCTTCCACCTGGTGAGGGTTTTAGTATCTGCAAAACACCTCAAAGGACATGACTCAGAGTATTATTGTAATCCTTGAGGAAGAACTTTGACTTTAACAGCTAAAGTATTATTATTTTGTCTTGCCTGACTGTTTTCATTCTGCATTTTCTCACTTCTCTGATTAAATTTATTCTTTGAGGTTTTTTTACAGATAAAAGGCAGGTGGAGGACATGGATAGGGGTTTACTTTGGGAAAACTTCACAGGGTCCTGCTCAGTTACACTCTCAATCCAAAACGCTAAACTTGGACTTTGGAATATCACAGACAGAAGCCTGCAGATAGTAACTCATGGTCACTGGGTCAGCCTCACCCTGCAGAGCCAGGTAGTGAGGAGACATTCCATGCCCCAAAGGAGGGGATACAGAGTCCTGTCACTTATTTTTGCTTCTTTCCCCTCTGAATAAATATGTGCTTTTATTCAATTGCTCTCAAATATTTCATGTTTCCTGGACACTTCTCTTTCTTTTATTATTTTTATATCAGAATTCAGCTGATTTACAATGTTGTGTTAGTTTCAGGTGTACAGAAAGTGATTCCATGATACATATATCCATTCCTCATCAGATTCTTTTCCCGTCTAGGTTATCATAGAGTATTGAGTAGAGTTCCCTATGCTATACAGCAGGTCCTTGTTGATTATATATTTTATACATATATAAGTGTATGCATGTTAACCCCAATCTCCTAATTTATCCCTCCCCCCTACCTTTCCCCTTTGGTAACCACAAGCTTTTTTCTTATGTTTCTGTTCTGCAAACAAGTTCATTCATATTATTTTTCAAATTCCACATAGAAGTGATATCGTATAATACTAGTCTTTCTCTGACTTCACTTAGTATAATCACCTCACATACATATATATAGATGTGTCCACATACATACATATTCATATATGCCTATCACATTTTATTCATCCATTCATCTGTTGATGGATACTTAGGTTGCTTCCATGCCTTGGGTATTATAAACACTGTGACTATGAACATTCAGTGCCATACAGCCAAGGTTTTATATTGTTGTTATTCAGTCAATAACTCGTGTCTGACTCTTTGCAGCTCCAAGGACTGCAGCACACCAGGCTCCCCTGTCCTCCACTATCTCCCAGAATTTGCTTAAATTCATGTTCATTGAGTTGGTGATATTATCTAACCATCTCATCCTCTGCCACCTCCTTATCCTTTCGCCTTCAATCTTTCCCAATATTTTATAATGACTATAAATGGCATGCTGCTGCTGCTAAGTCGCTTCCATCGTGTCCGACTCTGTGCAACCCCATAGACAGCAGCCCACCAGGCTCCACCATCCCTGGGATTCTCCAGGCAAGAACACTGGA
>NW_011477229.1:815-8674 GCF_000754665.1 Bison bison bison | reverse complement strand
TGCATTGTGCCCGGATCTATTCTTTCCTTCAATGATGGACTAGGAACCCAGAGTAAAGGGAACTGTAGGGAGTGAGTGGGTGAGAGGGACGCATGACCCACAGGCTCATCCCTTCATTGTATTGAAGCCTTTGCTCAGCTATTGGCTTCATGGAAGTTTTCTTTACACATCAGCTTAAAATTTCAATTCTTACCTTCCAGCCCTGCTGGTCCCAATTTCCTGTTATCTTTTCTTGCAAAACACCAATCTCCTCCTAACCCTCTGAGAGGATGACCTGTTTTGTGAATCAGCTGTACCTTCTCTCCCTATCCCTTGAAATGAAACTCTTTGAGATTAATTACTTTGTCTGCTCCCCTCCATGACATACATCCCATGGCACATGGGATGTATGTAAAGCTTGTTCATGAATCTTTCTTCTTCTGCACCTGCAGCCATTGCAAGTGTTGCCAGAGCCTGGAGCTCCACCTTCGACAGCCTGATTGGGAACCACATGTCTCAGGCGTTAAGAGGAACTTTCCCACTGCACGTGCCCTCTTTCCTGGCCAAGTATCCTGACTTTCTTGCCCTGGGTGTGGTGCTGGTGATGATGGGTGAGATGGGGTCAAAGACAGGATGGAAAGAGAGGAGAGCGGGAGGGGACCTTGGCTGGGAAAGACTTGGGATGGCAGAATGGTGAGGGAATTAGTACTGGAAAGGATTTGTGATATGACAGACAGGAAAGCAAGACATAGACTGTAGTTTCCCACCCTTGGCACTACTGACATTCTCGGGAGGAACATTCTTTAGTCTGAGGGACTGTCTTGTGCCTTGTAGTTTTTGTTTTTTTTTTTAATCATTGTCTGATGATGGAGTGTCCTTTATTTATGAGACAGTTGTGAAGCTCATATCCAAAATCGTGACAACTGGGATGTCTCTAGACATCCCCAAAATTCCCTTGGGAGATAAAATTTCCCCAGCTCAGAATCATTGATTTCAAATGACATCTTTCTTCCTCTGTACCAAGATCAAACTTCTTTTTTTTTTTTTAATTGAGAGGACATTCATCTAGCCTCAAATTAACCAATTGTTCCCAGCTTTATTGAGACATAACTGACAGACA
Organism: Bison bison bison; assembly: GCF_000754665.1. NCBI lineage: Eukaryota > Metazoa > Chordata > Mammalia > Artiodactyla > Bovidae > Bison > Bison bison. Next base: position 7,575 of record NW_011477229.1, on the reverse strand, counting down.
ACATTGTATGAGTTTAAGGTGGACACTATGGTGATTTGATCGTTGTGTGTGACACTGGCCACAATAAGAAATTAACCATCTTAAAGTGTATAATTCAGTGGCACTTAGTACATTCACAATGTTGTACAACCATCACCTCCATTTAGTTCCAAACAGGTGCATCACCCTTAAAGGAAACCCTGTACCCACTGATCACTCACCTATCCATCTGTCCACTCCCACCCTCCACAACCTTCAACCCCCAGCAACCACTAGTCTGCTTTCTGTGTCTATGGATTTGGTTATCTTGAATGTCTCGTATTCCATCTCTCCCACAGGAATACTGGTTCTGGGAGCCCGTGAGTCAGCACTGGTTAACAAATGGTTCACGGGCATTAACATTTTGGTTCTCAGCTTCGTCGTCCTCTCTGGCTTCATTAAGGGAGACCTGCACAACTGGCAGCTCACGGAACAGGACTACACATTGGCTGCAGCTGGATCCAATGACTCCTCTAGGTTAGGAGGGTACCCTTGTCCACAGTAATGCATGTCAGATGGTATGGAGCTGAGAATAAGGTGGGGACTAAAGAGATCTGGGCTGATAGGTCTAAGTGATGGGGGTCCTAGGGCCAGGACTTGTGGTGTGAAGAGAGGAGTCCATTAGGGATGGATGAACTCACCTCACCCATGTTCTTCCTCATTCCTTCTCTCATCATAGCTTGGGCCCTCCAGGTTCTGGAGGGTTTGCACCTTTTGGTTTTGATGGGATTTTCCAGGGAGCGGCAACATGCTTCTTCGGGTTTGTTGGGTTTGATGCCATTGCCACTACAGGTAACATGGTCATTGTGCTTCCCATCAGGGGTTTGGGCACAGGTTGGGCCATCCTCAGGCATAGGGATTGGGAGAAGGTTAGCCTGCTTTTGAACATGGAGGAGGGAATTTGATTTTGTGCTTTCACCCCGGCATGTTTACTGACCCAGTATTTCCTCCCATCTTGCAGGGGGAGAAGCCCAGGACCCCCAGCGGTCCATCCCCTTCAGCATCGTGGTCTCACTCTTGATCTGCTTTTTGGCGTATTTTGGTGTCTCAGCGGCACTCACCCTCATGGTGCCCTACTACAAGATTCATCCTGAGAGTCCCTTGCCGCAGGCTTTTCTCCATATTGGGTGGGGCCCTGCCAGATATGTCGTGGTTGTTGGCACCTTCTGTGCTCTTTCATCCAGGTGAGTGTCAAAGTTTTCTCTCCATTTACCGTCAGATGTTCAGGTAACCTGTCCCTTGTTATTTGAGAGATAAGATGAAGAGACATCTTACTCCACTTCATGTAGACTAGGGAGGAGAACCTTCGGCCTGTCCTACTTCTCATGTTCTCACCTATGCTTCCATCTTCTCTTCCAGCCTCCTAGGTACCATGTTCTCCATGTCTCGAGTGACGTATGCAATGGCAGATGACAGGCTCCTTTTCCAAGGACTTGCCCAGATCCATCCCCGCACACGCACTCCCATCATGGCCATCTTGGCTTCTGGAACTCTTGCAGGTGAGTGAACAAAACTCGTTCCTTCTTTGATCAATGTCCTTAACTTGTATGTTTCCAGTGGTTTCTCATTCTCTCCCCACACCTTGTTTGTACCCTCATCCTAGGGGTCACAGCATTATTCTTAGAGTTCAGTAACCTTGTGGACCTCATGGCAATTGGGACCCTGCTTGCTTACTCCTTCGTGGTGATTTCTGTTCTCGTCCTCAGGTGAGACTCTGCTACACCTTGACTGGGGGTCCTGACCTGGTAGGGATTGATGGGGGAGGTGATCGTCTTCTGTATCCATGCCACTTTCTAAGTGCCCCACTAGGCTTAAGGCAGGAAAAGGGTTGATGGGGACACCTATGTTGGGAGACTATGGGCTGATGTTTTTAGGTTGGTGCAAACGTAATTACAGTTTTGGACCATGAATTTTAAATGGAATTTAAAATTGTCAGGGAGAAGAATTGGGCCCTTTCTGTTAACCAATGCCAGCTGCAGGCATTGTAGATTTCAGTGCATCTCATTGATTTGCTGAGCACACTTCTCAGATGTAATGGTTTCACCAGGATTCAGAAAGCTGTAGTGGATCAGACCAGCATCAGACCACCAAACAGTGACCATGATCTTTCTTTTGATGCAAGTGCTTTAGAACTTCTTCTCAGTCCAACCACTGAGGTGGTCATCACCAGTTGTCGTATAAAATCCACTTTTCATCACATGTCACAATCCGATCAAGAAATGGTTCATTGTTGTTGTTGCATAGATAGAGAAGGTGAAACTTCAAAATGACAATTAAAAAAAAACTTTTCAGTCAGCTCATGAGGCACCCACTTATCAAGCTTTTTCAACTTTCCAATTTTCTTCAAATGCTGAATGACTATAGAAGAGTCAGTGTTGAGTTCTTCAGAAACTTCTCATGTAGTTGGAAGAGGATCAGCTTTGATGATGGCTCTCAGCTCAATTCAGTTCAGTTCAGTCGCTCAGTTGTCACTGACTCTTACCGACTGCATGAACTGCAGCACGCCAGGCCTCCCTGTCCATCACCAACTCCCGGAGTTCACCCAAACCCATGTCCATCGAGTCGGTGATGCCATCCAACCATCTCATCCTCTGTCATCCCCTGCTCCTCCTGCCCTCAATCTTTCCCAGCATCAGGGTCTTTTCAAATGAGTCAGCTCTTCGCATCGGGTGGTCAAAGTATTGGACTTTCAGCTTCAACATCAGTCCTTCCAATGAACACCCAGGACTGATTTCCTTTAGGATGGACTGGTTGGATCTCCTTGCAGTCCAAGGGGCTCTCAATTGGTCGTTGTCAATTTCCAATGGCCAGCCACTGTGCTCCTCTTCTTCAGGTCTCTTATCTCCTTTGCAAAATTTCTTGAACCACCACTGCACTGTACATTCAATAGCAGTTCCTGGGCCAAATGTATTGTTAATGTTGCAAGTTGTCTCTGCTGCTTTATGACCTATTTTGAACTCAAATAGAAAAATCACTCAAATTTGCTTTTTGTCTAACATCAATGCCATAGTCTAAAATAAATATAAAATAAACAGCAAATAAAAAAAACATAATGCACATCAAAATGTTGTATAATATAGCCACATTTATTTAGAATGTATTCTAATATCAAATGGTAAATTTCAACAATGTAAAAACCACAATTACTTTTGTTCCAATCTAATAATATAGCTTTAATACCTCTAATTCAGGTACCAACCAGATCAGAATTTAAGGAAGAAGGAGAAAACAGAAAATGAAATTGAGATTTCTGAACGTGAAGCAAGTTCTTTGGAATCTGTACCTGAAGCAGGAATCTCAAGGATTCTAAAGAGTCTGTGTGACCCTATTAGCACCAACCCCACCCAGAAATCTGGCCAAATTGTCTACGGATGTGCCTTACTGCTTGGTGAGCAGTGGAATTTCTCTTTGATCATATTCTGAAATTGGCAAGATAGAGTGAGAGCCTGTGTCTTTGGCTGTTGAGGTGTCTTGGAGATATGATGGCCCTTCCTGATATGGGCAGCCTGGGGAGGGGTGTGGCCCAAGGTCCTGACATCTTGGTCTTCTGGAGTCCAGCCTGTTCTCCTCCTCCTTGACCCTTGCAGTTCTCCTGCTGATGATCCTGACTATAATACTGGCTCAGGGGTCCAGATATGTGTTCTCTGGAGACCCCGTGTACACAACAGTGGCTGTGCTGCTGCTGCTGCTCATCATTGGGGTCACGGTCATCATCTGGAGGCAGCCCCAGAACCCCTCTCCTCTTACATTCAGGGTAGGTAATCTTATGTGCCCAAAGTGTCCACCTTGAGTGAAGGAGATCTGTGTGCTTTAGGTCTAAATATCCTTTGCTGGACCAGGGAAGAAAGGGAGTTGCTAAAACCAATGGATCTTTCCCTGATCCACACTTAGTCCTTTATACACCCAACCTAAGTAGACACCGAACACACAGCTGCAATTGGACTGGAGTCTTCCCACCCCAGTAGGGTTTCCCTTTCAGACATCTGGGGTGTGCTCAGGGATGAACTGACTTGGTCCACAGGTCCCTATTCTGCCTGTCCTCCCACTGGTGAGCATCTTTGTGAATGTTTACTTGATGATGCAGATGACCTCTGGGATCTGGGTCCAACTTGGCATCTGGAATGTGATTGGTGAGTGGTTTTCTACTAAAAAGAGGGTTCTTTGTTAATATTTATTTATTTGGTCACATTGGGTCTTAGTTGCAGCTCGAAGGCTCTTCGTTGTGGCCGATGGGCTTCTCTCTAGTTGTGACGCACAGACTCCAGAGCATGTGGGCTCCGTAGTCACAGGTAACTGCTGAGTTTTGGCATGTGGTCTCAGTGCAAGCTTAGTTGCTCCAAGGCAGGTGGGATCTTAGTTCCCAGGCCAGGAATTGGACTTGAAGCTTCTGTATTGGTGGGCAGATTCTTAACCATGGAACCACCAGGGAAGTGCCCTAAAGAGCACTGTTGAGTGACTGAACCCAGTCCTCTTCCTACTATCCCTCGCCCCACATTGAGCATTTGTAAGTGAGGAGAGAGCCTACTTTCCCTTCTCACTGTCTCATTTCCCCCTTAGGCTTTGCCATATACTTTGGATATGGAATCCAACACAGCCTGGAGAACAATGGGCAACAGCCACCAGCCTCCACTTTCCAGACTCTTGATGAAAACATCCCTGGTACTGAGTCATCTTAACCAGAGGAAGTAAATGCTGTGTGAAATCCTTCCAGGCACTGGAGGATCTGCTGGTTCAAGGGACACTGTGAGTCTCTATGGAATTTAAAGGTGATAGGCATTGAAAGCCTGAATTTATTGCCAGCAGACAAAATGACTTTTATGTTGTAAAATTCTTAAGTAAACTTTTCAAAGCATGATATACATACAGAAAAGCACATGCTTCATAAGTGTGCACCAAGGTGAATTTTCACAAAGTACAAAAATATTACCAGCAACCAGAGGAAGAAATAAAATATTAACCTGGCACATGAGAAACAAGTTCTTGTGCCAGGAATCTGCCACTTCTGGAAGAAAATACAGGTAACTGTATATTGTGTTGAGAGTTGCACTTTAAATATTAGGACATAGCAATGTTGGACATAAAAGGAAAGAAACAGATAAATTGTGCAAACAGTTAACACAAGAAAGCTAGGGGAGATATGGTAATATCAAAATAGATTTTGAGAAAAAGAGAAATAATAACAGATGAAGTGGATCATTTATAATGGTAAAGAGAAATGATCATTTTAATTCTTTTTTCCAACTTTATTGAGATATCATGTAAGAAGGTATAAATGATTACTTTTCTGTCAAAGACCCTTGCTGCTGCTGCTGCTAAGTTGCTTCAGTTGTATCTGACTCTGTGCGACCCCAGAGACCGCAGCCCACCAGGCTCCCCCATCCCTGGGATTCTCCAGGCAAGAACACTGGAGTGGGTTGCCATTTCCTTCTCCAACGCATGAAAGTGAAAAGTGAAAGTGAAGTCACTCAGTCGTGTCCGACTCCTAGCGACCTCATGGGCTGCAGCCTACCTGGCTGCTCCGTCCATGGGATTTGCAAGGCAAGAGTACTGGAGTGGGTTGCCATTGTCTTCTCCTGCATTGCTAGAGGAAGGGCAATAAGATGGGAAGTAATGGTTGATTGATAAATGGTTACAGTTGAGTGGAACTAAAACAAAGTTAAATTGCAGAGACAAGATTTAAAAGTTATTGCATGACACAGGGTGCTCAGGGATGGTGCACTGGGATGATCCAGAGGGATGGGATGGGGAGGGAGGTGGGAGGGGGGTTCAGGATGGGGAACACATACACACCCATGGCTGATTCATGTCAATGTATGGCAAAAACCACTACAATATTGTAAAGTAATTAGCCTCCAATTAAAATAAATAAATTTTTTAAAAAGTTATTGATGCAGAACAGAATGATTGAAATGGAGATTATGGACACTGAAGATGTTGGTAATAATGAAGTATTGTTTGTGAGAATGAACAACTGCAGTTGAGTGAAGGGGGTATGGTGGTCAAGAAAATGTATAGCAAAATTATTAGGTGAATTAAAAAGTAGATGGAGGAGGACTAACAGAACTGGAAAAAAATCACTATCTTGCAAGTTCTACTGAAATTATCAGTTTAGGAAACAATGGAGGCTGAAACTGTCAGGTGAAACTTTGATGGAAGAGGTTGACATCATCTGACTCTTGTTCTTCCCTTACTGTGGAACAACCAGATATAATGTGCTTCCCACTGTGCTGTAACGGCAAAACAGAACACCACCCATAGTCTTGATGAAAAGTTGTATCAGAATATAATCAATCTCCAGATCAAATACCAGATCATATCAGACATGAGGGATAGCTTCCAATTTCAACTGAAAACACAATCAGCCAAACCCAGAATGTGGGCCATTCTCCAGGAAAGAAAAATTGTGCACTTTCTGTAATAATTAAATGATACGACCCTACAGGCAGGCCTCAGAGACATTACTGGTTTGATTTCAGACCACCACAGTAAAGAGAATTGGCATTAAGGAAAGACATGCAATTTTTTGGTTTCCCAGTGCATGTAAAACTTATGTTCACACTACACTGCAATGTATTCAGTGTGCTATATAGCATTCTGTCGTAAATAAATGTATATACTTTAATTTAAAAGAACTTTATTGCTAAAAAATGTGAATCATCTGATAACCAAGGATTGCCATGAATCTTCAACTGGAAAAAAGTGCAACATCTGTGAAGCACAATAAAACAAAGTATGCTTGTAC
>NW_011477229.1:0-715 GCF_000754665.1 Bison bison bison | reverse complement strand
GTATGTATATATATTTAAATGTGTATGTTTATAATTAATATGCATAAAATATGTACATATGATATATGTATTATAATATGTGTTAAGGCTCATTGTTGATCTAAATATAGTGTATCTAATTGTCTTATAGTTTAATCTAAGATTCTCTTGGTATAAGAAGTATGGGCTTCCCTGATGGCTCAGATGGTAATGTCGGGGGAGTTTGTAATTTCCTCAGTTCTGTCTCGTCGTGGACAAAAATTTGAAACAACTGACAGACCAGTGTTACAGCCCCGTGTAAATTTCCTCAGACAGACCAGCGTTACAGCACCATGTAATTTCTTCCGGCAGATCAGTATTACAGCTCCGTGTTACAGCTCAGTGTTACAGCTCAGTTTTATTTAGAAAGCAAAGGAAACGTACTTATTTCTACTGAAATGGACACTTGAAAGTGAAAGTGAAGTCGTTCAGTTATGTCCAACTCTTTGCGACCCCATGGACTGTAGCCTACCAGGCTCCTCCATCCAGGGAAGAGTACTGGAGTGGGTTGCCATTTTCTTCTCCAGGGGATTTTTCCAACCCAGAAACTGAACCTGGGTCTCCCCCATTGTAGGAAAACATTTTACCATCTGAGCCACCAGGGAAGTCCTCTTGGACACTTAAAGATGGTTAAAATGGTCAATTTCATGTTATGAGTAATAACATAAAATTTTAAAAAAAAGAAGGAAAAAAAAAA
>NW_011477228.1:10398-11077 GCF_000754665.1 Bison bison bison | reverse complement strand
CTTTGAGCAACTGAAAACGTTGAGTTCTGTACTCCCTTGAGTGCCACAGGGTGCCTTGGCTAATGCCCTCCTTTTCAAGCCTGTTATGGAACACTTAAGCTCTAATGTGAATCTAACTGAGCCTTTGCCTTTCCCTACTTTTTATTTATTTTTTTTTTTTTACTTTTCCCTACTTTTAAAACCCCATTTTACAGACAAAGAAACTGAGACTTAGAAGAGGAAGTAATTTCAGCCAAGGTAATATAGTATTTAAATGGGAAGTGAATTCTAAACCCAAGTTTCTCTCTAAGTTTCAAGTTAATGTTCTTGCCAGTGTATTTGCTGCCTCTGAAAGGACTTTAAAATTAAAGAGAAATCTCTCTTCAATCAATTCACCAGCCAATTTCTTTTTTTCTGCCCTTTTCCTTTTTTTCTCCTTATTTTCTCAACCTTTAAGTTTTTCCATCTACTTTTTTTCCCCCTTCTTGCCTGCCTTCCATCTGTTTTCTTTCCTCTCTTATTTTACATTTATATTCATTTCTTACTATGGCCAAGCCTTCTATAAGAACTCTGGAGATCAAGCAGCTCATATACCCTGTTTTCCAGAAGTTCCTAGTGTAGTGCCTACAGATACATTTCCACATGTTCAAAGAATCACATGAGATAGAAATATATATCAGCATAGCATAGTGAAAAGAGA
>NW_011477228.1:5358-6829 GCF_000754665.1 Bison bison bison | reverse complement strand
TGAGTGCAGCAGTACATGCATGGGATCTTTAGAAGGAGGTCACCATTATCTTCATTGCCTCCACCATAGTTTGGCCCCAGGTAAATAGCAGGGAGGGAACACAGCTCCACCCATCAATAGAAAACTGGATTAAGATTTACTAAACATGGCAGTACCCATCAGAACAAGACCCAGTTTCCCTCTCAGTCAGTGTCTCTCATCAGTAAGCTTCCATAAGCCTCTTATTCTTCTCATTAGAGGGCAGACAGACTGAAAACCACAATCACAGAAAACTAACCAATCTAATCACATGGACTGCAGCTTTCTCTAACTCAATAAAACAATGAGCCATGCTGTATAGGGCCACCCAAGACGGATGGGTCATGATGGAAAGTTTGGACAAAATGTGGTCTGCTGGAGAAGGAAATGGCAAACCACTTCAGTATTCTAGCCTTGAGAACTCCATGAATACTATGAAAGGCATAAAGATAGGACACTGAAAGATGAACTCCCCAGGTTGGTAGATGCCCAATATACTACTGGGCAAGAGTGGAGAAATAACTCCAGAAAGAATGAAGAGAGAGAGCCAAAGCAAAAACAACACCCAGCTGTGGATGTGACAGGTGATGGAAGCAAGGCCTGATGCTGTAAAGAGCAATATTGCATAGGAACCTGGAATGTTAGGTCCATGAATCAAGGCAAACTGAAAGTGGTCAAACAGGAGATGGCAAGAGTGAACATCGACATTTTAGGAATCAGTGAACTAAAATGGAGTGGAATGGGTGAATTTAACTCAGAGGGCCCTTATATCTACTACTCTGTGTAAGAATCCCTTAAAAGAAATGGAGTAGCCATCATAGTAAACAAAAGAGTACTAAATGCAGTACTTGGGTGAAATCTCAAAAATGACAAAATGAACTCTGTTCGTTTCCAAGGCAAAGCATTCAACATCATAGTAATTAAAGTCTTTTCCACAACCAGTAATTCTGAAGAAGCTGAAGTTGAATGGTTCTATGAAAACCTACAATATCTTCAAGAACTAACACCCAAATAAGATGTTCTTTTCATTATAGGGGACTGGAATGCAAAAGTAGGAAGTCAAGAAACACCTGGAGTAACAGGTAAATTTGGCCTTGGAATACAGAATGAAGCATGCAAAGACTACTAGAGTTTTGCCAAGAGAATGCACTGGTCATAGCAAACACCCTCTTCCAACAGCACAAGACTCTACACATGGACATCACCAGATGGTCAACACCAAAATCAGATTGATTATATTCTTTGCAGCCACAGATGGAGAAGCTCTATACAGTCAGAACAATCAAGACTGGGAGCTGACTGTGGCTCAGATCATGAGCTCCTTATTGTCAAATTCAGACTTAAATTGAAGAAAGTAGGGAAACCACAAGACCATTCAGATATAACCTAAATCAAATCCATTATGATTATACAGTGGAAGTGAGAAATAGATTTAAGGGACAAGATCTGATAG
>NW_011477228.1:4900-5258 GCF_000754665.1 Bison bison bison | reverse complement strand
AAAAGTGAAAAAGGAGAGTGGAAAAGTCGGCTTAAAACTCAACATTCAGAAAACTGTGATCATGGCATCCAGCCCCATTGCTTCATTGCAAATAGATGGGGAAACAATGTCAGACTTTATTTTTGGGGGGCTCGAAAATCACTGCAGGTGGTGACTGCAGCCATGGAATTAAAAGAAGCTTATTCCTTGGAAGAAAAGTTATGACCGACCTAGGCAGCATATTAAAAAGGAGAGACATTACTTTGCCAATAAAGGTCCATCTAGTCAAGGCTATGTTTTTTCCAGTATTCTTGTACTGATGTGAGATTTGTACTATAAAGAAAGCTGAGTGCTGAAGAATCGATGCTTTTGAACTGTG
>NW_011477228.1:1208-1672 GCF_000754665.1 Bison bison bison | reverse complement strand
TCTTAATTGTGATACTGTTTTACAACTAGACCAGTTCTGTATAAGACAAGGGGAATGGGTATAAAAGTCTTATGTGTTACTCTTTTTCTCTCTGTAAAATATTCCAGGCTTACATCCTAAGAGTACAAATTTGGGTGTAAAGCCTTCAGCTCCCTCCTGTCCTTTTACTCTGCCTCTGTCTCTGAACCTGGAGATCACAACTGAGCAAGCTGAGGATCAAGGAATCCCTATGGGAAGGGTTGCGTCAGTCTCAATAGAAGTCTCAAAAGAAGTTCTCAATGCAGCCTCAGACTACTTTGGTTTCAATAGGAACTCAGACAGTCAAAGTAGAGGAGGCACAGAAAACCAAAACTAAGGATGAGACAGAAGATGAGAAAGAGGATATGGATTAAAAAAAGCAGGTTTCTCTAATCTGTCCCTGGGAACATATGTGAAGGATAGCTAGAGGGACTGAGGAACAGCCA
>NW_011477228.1:0-1108 GCF_000754665.1 Bison bison bison | reverse complement strand
TTCCCATAGCAGAGCCAGATTGGGATTATCACAAAGAGAAAATTATATGGGAGCAGACCCATTTCACCAATTGCATTATTGAAGGGCTTAAGAAAGCTAAAACTAAGCCTTTAAATTATGCTAAGTTGGCTGACATAGAACAAGGAGAGAAGGAAGATCCTGGCAGATTCCTAGAGAGACTTCAGGAAGGCCTTCGAAAGTTCACTATATTTCTCCTGAGAGTGCAGAGGGAGAGACGATCCTAAAAGATAAATTTCTCACTCAGTCAGGTCCAAATATCCACCATAAGTTACAAAAACAGGCGTTCAGCTTGAATTAGTCTTTAGAAAAACTGTTGCAACAGTCTCAGATAGTATATTACAGTAGAGAATATGAGGAGGAAAATAAGAGGCAAATAAGAACCAGACAAAAGACTGAAGCCCCAATAATGGCTGTTAGATGTGCTCTGACACAGCCTGAGGAAAAATGCCCAGAGGAACTCAGGTGAAAAGGGATAGACTTGCTACAACTGTAGAAAGGAGGGGCATCTCAAGTGAAGCTGCTCTCAGGCATCTAAGCCGCCCCTGGCTTCCTGTCCAGTCTGTAAAGGACCACATTGGAGAAGAGACTTCCCAAGAGGTGTGGGCCCTAGAGGTTGTGTTCTGGGGACTGAAGGTGCCCTGTGGTCCCCACACAAGCTCCCATCCTAATGACACTTGAGGAACTCTGGGTATTAGTAGCTGTGAGGGGCCAAGCAGTCGATTTTCTTCTGGGCACTGAGGCAACTTTCTCTGTGCTCACTGAAGCCTCTGGTCCACTTTCCTCCTGATCCACTACTGTAATGGGACTGTCAGGATGAGCTAAACACTATTATTTCAGTCATCCTTTAAGCTGCAACTGGGACTCTGTGCTGTTTTCTCATGAGTTTCTGATTGTGCCAGGAGGGATATACTGAGGAAGGTCCAGGCCTCTGTTTTCCTGAATATGGAGCCTGCTCTTTCTCTCCCACTAATCTAATAAAATGTAAATCCTAAAATGTGGGCTGATGGAAAAATGGTGGGTCAAGCACAAAATGCTGTTCTTGTCATTATCAAGCTCAAAGACCCTCACTTATTTCCACATCAAAAGC
>NW_011477227.1:9024-10631 GCF_000754665.1 Bison bison bison | reverse complement strand
TCATGACCTCGTGCATTGGGGACTTTTAAATTGAGGGATTCTCCAAAGCTCTTAGTTCCCTTGAAGCCATTCAGGCAGCCTGTTCTGTCATTTAAAATGTCACCACTAGAGGTGCTCTTTTGTATTGATAGTATAATACTGCCTCCATAAAATCCTTATTAGAATGAGCCACTTGCCAGAGAGGGGGGTCATGAGAACATTACTAGTAATCATTAATCCAGCACTGATGAGAGGAGCTGCCTTATTGGAAAGCGGTGACCCAGGGATGTGATACGGGAAAGGACAATATTAATGAAGGAATAGAATTAGGACAACCCGGATCCTAAAGTCTTATCTGTAAGAGCTGGCTCTTGTGGAACCTCTAAAGGACGGCGGGCATGTGGGCTGAGATGTTGGCAGTAAAGCATTGTCTGCAGCCTGTCTGGAGTGTACACACACGCACGCATACATGTACATACAGTATGTTGTCTTGGTTCTTACAGTGAAATGAGGCAGTTGTTTCCCTTGACAATTCTAAGTAGATTTTTTTCAGACCAAAGTATACCAAGATTATGATAGAGAAAGTAGGCACTGGTATTTTAGCAGCAGGAAGAGGAATGACTCAGTAGGAAGATTTTGTTCTAATATGTTTACAATATACTCAAACAGTAACCAAATAATAGTTGTCCCTCTCCAATAGGAATATTGACATCTACCAAAGAAATTAGTAGGATTATCTGGTTGGGACAGTCATTTCCCTATAATCTTTAATTCACTAGCTTACAGTTTTATCATCATCATCATAACATTATTTAATAACTGCCCACACTTAAATCTCTGGTCATTAAGCTAACCCGTTATTGCAGGAGGAGAATGTGTGACTCACTGTGGTATACGTGCCAATTTAATTTTCATTTTGATTGGCATCTTTCCAAGGGGATTACTTCTACTAAACCCTCTGCTGATGGAAGTTGTAAATCGATAAACTACTGTACACTTAAACATCACCGTTGACAATATTGTGTGGAATACAATCAGTGGGAAAGGGAAGACAGTTGTTTACAAGCAAGAAATAAACAACTCACAAACGTCTATCAGAACCTCCACATAACACATTTTATTTTTCCCGATCCCCAGAATGCCTAATAACCATACCTATAATCAATATTTCACAGAAAAGTACACTTCTGAAGAATGCTTACAATAAGGGATCAACTTGTTGCCAAGTGATTCAAAGTGTAGGGGTATAAAAATTCAAGATTGTGCTCTTTAACAAGTGGTGCTGGGAAAACTGGTTAACCACTTGTAAAAGAATGAAACTAAAACACTTTCTAACACCATACACAACAATTAACTCAAAATGATTAAAGATCTAAATGTAAGACCAGAAACAATAAAACTCCTAGAGGAAAACATGGGCAAAACACTCTCCGACATAAATCATAGCAAGATCCTCTATGACCCACCTCCCAGAGTATTGGAAATAAAAGCAAAAATAAACAAATGGGACCTAATTAAACTTAAAAGCTTCTGCACAACGAAGGAAACTATAAGCAAGGTGAAAAGACAGCCTTCAGAATGGGAGAAAATAATAGCAAACGAAGCAACTGACAAAGAATTAATCTACC
>NW_011477227.1:5482-6065 GCF_000754665.1 Bison bison bison | reverse complement strand
CAATTATAACAACAGTATTTATTGTTATCACCATTTTAAACCCCAATTTAGGGGGAAAAAAACAACCCAAAACCAAAAAACGAATGAACAACAACTAAAGCAGTGTGGAGGGTTTAAAAATCCTCTAAGGCATCTGAATGGTTCTCAGGTGGATCACTGACCTGGCTTTTGTCCCCTTCTTAGAATCTGATGGATACCATCTCCCCCAAATTCAGTCGGTTCTCCTGCCCACGTTCTGGCTGCTATCTACAAAGAGATGTGTTAAGACTTAATCGTGAGAGAGCACTGAAGTAGTTTCTCATTACCTCTCTGCTCCTGTAAAAGATGGCAACTCTTGATAGGAACTTGATGGAAACAATATCATTGGCAAATAGGAAATCCATCCAGAGTTCCTTATCAATTCAGTTCAGTCCCTCAGTTATGTCTGACTCTTTGTGACCCCATGGAGTGCAGCACACCAGGCTTCTCTGTCCATCACCAACTCTCAGAGCTTACTCAAACTCATGTCCATCGAGTCGGTGATGCCATCCAACCATCTCATCCTCTGTCGTCCCCTTCTCCTCCCGCCTTCAATCTTTCCCAG
>NW_011477227.1:4266-5382 GCF_000754665.1 Bison bison bison | reverse complement strand
CAGGCTCCTCCATCCATGGGATTTTCCAGGCAAGAGTACTGGAGTGGGGTGCCATTGCCTTCTCTAAATATCACTCTAAGAAACTATTATTCAAAGTGTATGGACTATGCTAATAATTGTGCATAGGTCATATCTATTCTTGTTTGTTTCATAATTCACTTTTGTTTAAAAAAGAAAAAAACATGTGAGTTGAAAATCATGCTATATTTCATCTTTTCCTGTTACCCAAGCCAGAAGATAGTCATATCAAGCACCACTGTTCAGCAACCTAAATTTCAAACCCAATGCCAAGAAGAAAAGGTCTGGCCTTGTAAACATAACGTGGTATTGTCTGAGAATCCTTAGTTTAAATATAAGCTCTGCCACCTATGTACAGGCCGGGAAACCATAGATGCAAGTCTCACTAGACTTTCCTTTCTCATCTGTAAGTGGCAGTTTTGATAACACTTTACAAGTTCTCGTAGGGATTAAGAAAAATGCTGATGTCACATCACTTGTTGTTGTTATTCAGTTGCTCAGTCATGTTCAACTCTCTGAGACCACATGAACTGCAGCACGCCAGGCTTTCCTGTCCTTCACTATCTCCCTGAGTCTGCTCAGTCTCATGTCCATTGAGTCAGTGATGCCATCCAACCATCTCACCCACTGTTGTCCCCTTCTCCTCTTGCTTTCAATCTGTCCCAGCATCAGGGTCTTTTCCAGTGAGTCGGCTCTTCGCATCAGGTGGCCACAGTATTGAAGCTTCAGCTTCAGCATCAGCCCTTCTAATTCAGGGTTGATTTCCTTTAGGATTGACAGGTTTCATTTCCTTGTTGTCCAAGGGACTCTCAAGAGTCTTCTGTAGCACCACACTTCGAAAGCATCAGTTCTTCGGCACTCAGCCAGCCTTCTTTATGGTCCAACTCTCACACCCATACATGATTACTGAAAAAACCATAGCTTTGACTATATGGACCTTTGTAAGCAAAGTGATGTCTCTGCTTTTTAATACACTGTCTAGATTTGTCATAGCTTTTCTTCCAAGGAGCAAGTGTCTTTTAATTTTGTGGCTGCAGTCACCATCTGCAGTGATTTTGGAGGCCAAGAAAATGAAATCTGACACTGTTTCCACTTTTT
>NW_011477227.1:0-1113 GCF_000754665.1 Bison bison bison | reverse complement strand
GGACATGAGTTTGAGTGAACTCTGGGAGTTGGTGATGGACAGGGAGGCCTGGCGTGCTGCGATTCATGGGATCCCAAAGAGTCAGACTCGACTGAGCGACTGAACTGAAGCAGATATTCAGAGGCATTGAACCCTTGATGTTGCTGCTGTTATGGCTAATTAAATGTGAAAGAGTGGAATTCATAGGTATGATTAATTCCATCAGGATACTTTATGATTTTAAAGTTCATAAATTATGAAACAATGAAATTTTTATGGGTTATAGGATTTTTCCTCATAAGGATCAGAATCAATTAGTGTGTTCCCCACAGATTTTATTTATCTATTTTTTGATTTAAATATAAACCAGAGGTAGATTCAGTACGTTCTACAGCTTAAGTATTTAGAGAATGATCTCAGAAATAGGACGCAATGAAGACCAACCCAACTAGTCTAGAGCAGCAGAAGCCTAGGGTTCCCTGGCTTTTCATTCTGAATGGGGATCAGGAGAGCCAATCAGTTGCCAAAAAATTGATTCTGTAGACCTTTTGTTTCTAAAACAGAATTCCCCCAAATGATCTGACTAGGAGAGACTCTATGCCAGCTAGTAAATGTGTCAGGTTATGTTACAGAATACAGTAGTCACTCTTTCTGTCTCTAGAATTCCAATGTGACATTGACGAGATTCCCTTAAATCATATTTTTCTTTCTGCTTGGAGTTATGTGGCAAGAGCTTTTGCTAATGGCTTTTCTCTAATCTCCTCATTTGTATTTCTATCCAGTCGTTTCTCTGGGCTTTTGGATATAATTAAATAGACCACAAAAAGTGGTACTTGCTACCCAGTCTCTTCAATATCCCCTCTGCTGCCCTAGTCAGTTACTGGCAAGATTCCAGTGTTGCTTGGCCCTGGTACACTTGAATCCACCTCCCACTCCCAGCGCCCTCCCTTTGAGTTCATCATCAGTCCTTGACCTGGTAACTTGTCACTTAGATGTTTTGATGGACTGTTAGCGAAGGTGCAGAGCCAACCAGCAAGAGGCTCTGATTATGTTTATCTTCACGGAGGAAGGGTGTTTGAAATCTTTTCTGAGTTTCAGAAAGACAGCCAATTCCTTCCTGCTCAGAAAGTACTG
>NW_011477226.1:20860-21186 GCF_000754665.1 Bison bison bison | reverse complement strand
TATTATACAGAGTGAAGTAAGCCAGAAAGAAAAACACCAATACAGTATACTAATACATATATATGGAGTTTAGAAAGATGGTAACGATAACCCTCTATGCGAGACAGCAAAAGAGACACAGATGTATACAACAGTCTTTTGGAGCCTGTGGGAGAAGGCGAGGTGGGATGATCTGAGAGAATAGCATTGAAACATGTATATTATCATATGTGAAACAGATCACCAGTCTGGGTTCAATGCCTGAGACAGGGTGCTCAGGGCTGGTGCACTGGGATGACCCAGAGGGATGGGATAGGGAGAGAGGTGGGAGGGGGGTTCAGGATGGG
>NW_011477226.1:17360-18088 GCF_000754665.1 Bison bison bison | reverse complement strand
AATCTCACACTCTGCTTACCTGAGTAAGTTTCCAAGAGCATCCACCTACAAAAACCACTTAAATCCCTCCAGTCTGGAGAACCACAGACTTTTACACTGTGCTTCTTGTGTGGCTCAGATGGTAAAGAATCTTCCTGCCAATGCAGGAGATGCAGGTTTGATCCCTGGGTTGGGAAGATCCCCTTGAGAAAGGCATGGCTATCCACTCCAGTATTATTGCCTGGAGAATTCCATGGGCAGAGGAGCCTGGCAGGCTATAGTCCTTGAGGTCACAAAGAATCAGACAGGACTGAGCAACTAACACTTTTCTAATTGGAACAGTTATTTCTGCACTGAGTGGTTATATGAAAAGTGACACACCCTCAAAAGCAATGTCAGCCCCTCGGGGAATACAAGGATCCCAAAGACAACCCGTACTCAGTGATATCTTCGTGTCCCAGATCACTAGCTTGGAGCATGAAGAGGAAGACAAGTGACAAATCACTGAGTTCTCCCTCAGGTCTTGACTTATCAGCCTGGAATGCAAATAATTCTGATTTCATATTTTAGAAGTTATGCTTTCCTTAAAAGAGTAATATATTTTTAGAGCAGTTTTGGGTCTACTGAAAAATTGGACAGTAAATGAAGAGGGTTCTTGTAGACATCCTTTCCCTCCACCCCTGGTTTCCCCATTAACATCTTGCATTAATATGGTGAATTTATCACAATATGAACTAATGTTGATTTGA
>NW_011477226.1:14747-17260 GCF_000754665.1 Bison bison bison | reverse complement strand
AGTTGATTTGTAATATATATATACTTGTGTATATGTGTGTGTGTGTATATATATATATATATATATTTACAAATATATTGCATTTGTATATTTGTATATTTCAATGCCCTAAAAATCCTCTATGCTTTCCTCTTCTCTCGCCCAACCCACCCCAACCTCTGGTAACCACTGATCTTTTTATTGTCTCCATAGTTTTGCCTTTTCCAGTATGTCATATAGTTGGAATAGTACAGACAAGCATTTCAGACAAGCTGTTTCTCTTTATGCATTTACATTTCCTCAGTATCTTGTCATGGCTTAATTCTGTTTATCATTAAATAATATTACATTGCAAGGATGTACCACAGAGTAGTTATACATTCACATGTTGAAGGGCATCCTGGTTGCTTCCAATTTTTAGCAGTTATGACTAAAGCTGCTACAAGTATTTGCATGCAGGTTGTTTGTGTACATAAATTTTCATTTTGGTAAATGCTTAGGAATGTGTTTTTGAATAGTAATGTTATGTTTTTCTTTGTAAGAAAATGTCAAACTATCTTCCAAAGTGACTGTACCATTTTACATTCCCACTAGCAATGAAAGAATTTCCTGTTACTCCACATCTTCACCAGCATTTGGTGTTATTACTTTGGGGGATTTTTTTTTTAACATGCATTTATTAAGTGCTTAGTCCCTGGGATTACAATAAGAAATACTTTACTGAGACATTAAGGAAATCAGGATGTTCTGTTCAAGGAATTAGACACACCTAAAATAATTGTACTAGAGGAAAAGTATTATACTACAAAACAGAATGAGTGAGGAGTGATTAACTGTGTGCTGGGAGATTATAATACTAACAATTATATAAAACAGCAATATATTAAAGTAAAACCACAAATTTTAAATACATCTTCTACCTTCTGTGAGCTTCCCAGGTGGCTCAGTGGTAAGGAATCCACTTGCCAATACAAGAGATGCAGGAGACCTGAGTTTGATCCCTGGGTGGGGAAGAACCCCTGGAGGAGAAAATGGCAGCCCACTTCAGTATTCTTGCCTGGACAATCCCATGGACAGGAACCTGGCTGTGTACTGTCCATGGGGTTGCAAAGAATTGAACATGACTGAGAATGCGTATACCTTCTTTAATGCTGGTAATTATGCAAGATGAGTGAATAAAATGGAAATTCATGTGAATTTTGAATGGATTGTGTATGTGCCTACAAATTTCAGAGGTTGATGAAATTGCAGCTTTGTTTTTTTTTAATTTTATTTTATTTCACTTTACAATATTGTATTGGTTTTGCCACATATCAAAATGAATCTGCCACAGGTATACATGTGTTCTAATACAATGGAGTATTACTCAGCCATTAAAAAGAATACATTTGAATTAGTTCTAATGAGGTGGATGAAACTGCAGCTTTGTTTTGCCTTTAAAATTTTTACTAAATTTGTTTTGCCTTTTTCCCCCTTTTTGTGTGTGTGTATTGCTTTTTTTTTTTTTTTTTGGAGTATGATTGCTTTACAATATTGTGTTAGTTTCTGCTGTACAACCTGTGGGGAATTAAGCCAATCTAATAGATGTGCCATGATTCACTTTTGCATGTGTGCTCTGTCACTCAGTCGTGCTCCATTACTCAGTTGTGCCCAGTCACTCTTTGTGACCCCATGGACTGCAGCCCTGCACGCTCCTCTGTCCCTGAGATTTTCTAGGCAAGAATACTAGAGTGAGTTGCCATTTCCTCCTCCAGAGGATCTTTCCGACCCAGCGATTGAACCTGCATCTCCCGCATTAGCAGGTGAATTCTTTACCAGTGTGCCACCTGGGAAGCCATGCTTCACTTTTGACATTCAACAAATAGCAATATTATGCTCACAACACACATTTCCACTATTTAACAAATTTATACCATCATGGTTATATAACATCATTGTCCTGCTTCTTTTTTCTACCCATCTTGGATCACTCCAGAGTTCACCATTCTCTCTTCTCTCAACAAGTCTGTGGGTGACCATGCTTGTCTTGATAGTTCACTGTGCTCCCACATTCACTTAAAGTTCCTGTGTTGGCCTCTTTTGTGTCTAGCAAGATGGTGTTCCTTTCTCTCCACTCAGGACTCAAAGAGTGGCATCAAGAAGTCAATGAGTCCTACTCTAATTCCATTTTCCAACATGAGTCTCTTAACTTAGGTTTATTTGGTAATGCTTATCTAATTCTCTGGGTCTACTGCCTATGTTTTGTTGTTATGGAGAATTTAAAACATGCAAAAAATTAAGTAAAGAATGATGTACCAATCACACATTTCAACAGTCACCAAAATCACTAACCTGTAGCCAGTCCTGCCCTGCCCTCTCCCCTGTTCAGTTTTCCTGCTGTTGTATTATTTTGTAGCAAATCCCAGACAGTGTCATATTATTTCATATATAGATATGTCTCTTTTTAACATAAAGTGATTATCTCACCTAAAATAATACAGCAATTTATTTTTAAAACAATTATAGAAACAATTTTCAAATTTAAATTAGGATCC
>NW_011477226.1:12981-14160 GCF_000754665.1 Bison bison bison | reverse complement strand
AGACAGTTAAATCAAATTCTCCTTCCCTCTAAGCATTCTGTTAGCTTTGTGAAAGTAAATTTTAAATTTCCTTCAGCAGCAAATTGAAGAGTCCGTTTGCAGAATGTTCTCTTTTGCTGTGTAACGTGGTTGTAGTAAAAAAAAAAAAAATACTTTAGTACTGTCACTACATAATCATATAGCTTGGTGATTAAAGTGTCTGGGCTCTTCACTTATAAATAGGCATGATGATTAAGGTACTTCCTGTGTGATCCGGAAGAAGTTTCCAAGCCTAATTTCTCTTCCTGTCAGGTGTGCTTTCTTTCAGTAAGGACCTTTTGGAATTGTTTCGATTATTCAGTAAAGATAATGTTGAAAAGATAATGTAGAAAATGCCTAGTACAATGTGTGGGGTGTAATAGTAAATGCTCAGTAATACTGGGGACTATAAGCAAGGAAGAATTGTTAGGAGAAAACTGAGGCAGAGATAGGGAGAGGAGATTGGCCTAATATGTAGCTGGAAAGTGCTGAATATATATTTGTAACATAATCAGAACTTGTATGTGAACTGACCCTGTTCAGCAGCCCTTAATTTGTGGAAGTAGGAACTTTATTAGATCTAGGCTGTGATGAGTTGAATCTCAAGTTGATGATCACACTCATATCGTCAATGGTACACAGCCATAAAGTCTGTTAGGCTGCTCCGGACTGCTTACTGCTAACCTTGGTTTCAGCCAGACAACGATTATTTGCTTTGTTTAAAAAAATTATACACACACACATGCATACACACATATATGCATATGCATCTGGGGGGAAGGGGTTCATCGCCAAAATATATCACATAGGTTTCTTTTTTTCTCCTCTGCACAAATGTCATAATGTTGATACATATAGTATGTTTAAGGCATAATTCTTTGGGGTAAAATTTAAGTAATGGAAATAACATGTACTACCATTTCGGTAAAAATTACAAAGGTGCTTCATACAGATTTTTTTTCCCTTTCTGAACCACACTTATCAAGTGGTACCATAGCAGAATAAAGCTTAGTGTTCTAAAATTTTCCTGAGATTTTCTTCTTTCTTCATTTAATTTCACCTGAGTAGGCAGTGGATATATGAAGGTGCTAAAGCTGAAACTCCAGTACTTTGGCCACCTCATGCGAAGAGTTGACTCATTGGAAAAGACTCTGATGCTGG
>NW_011477226.1:10639-12881 GCF_000754665.1 Bison bison bison | reverse complement strand
GTGAACTCCGGGAGTTGGTGATGGACAGGGAGGCCTGGCGTGCTGCGATTCATGGGGTTGCAAAGAGTCGGACATGACTGAGCGACTGAACTGAACTAAACTGATATGTAATTCCTTTACTCTTCCTCTTACTTGAAGCTTCCCTTAGTACATCTTCTACTGTAAAGTGAGGATATTTCAACTTTAAACATCTGTTCTATTTAATGACTGTTTACTTTTTGTTAATTAACATATCTAAAATCCTAAATTGTTTGAAAAAGAAATAATTTCTCCTCTGTAACTTCTTAAATGTCGTATGTATGATTAGCAAACGCAGCAGCTGTTGGCTTGCCAGAACTCAAAGTTAAAATGTATGATAATGTTGATGTAATTTGTGACCTTTTATAAAGTCACTTTGCCCTTTGAAATTAAGTGTGCCAGAATCGACCTAGTATATTGAATAGCTTAACCTAGTGTTTTTGTTGACTTTTAACAAGAACTCTATAAAGCAAGTGTGCAGTGTTATTTATTTTAGCTTTTGGCACTTTCAATAAAAATCACTGAAGCAGTTTTAATTTGTACATGTAACTCTTCCTTAACATTTAAATACGTATTTTCCTTCATGTGCTTCCATTCCTTATGACTTCACATTTTCAAGTGCATACACGCAAGAAGCTGAATCCATAAACTCTCAGGTTTTCCTTGAGATAACCATCCCTTCAGCCAGACATTGTTACTTCCAAAGCTGATTCAGCCCTTTTCAAAGTAATCTTTGATTTTGCAATAAGAGAACTTGTCATCCTTCAGTGCATGATGTCAGAATGACAGTAGAGATTTCACTAGGAGAAATACGTCAGTGGTTAAATCTTGCTGGTCCACAAATAACTCTCCAGTTGCTAAATTGCATTTTACCATCACCTACAAGTATTTAATAGGAGAACTGACAGTTGAAAACTGAGTAAAACTGTATCAATTTCCTGAGGTAACTGGATAATGCCAGATTAACATTTAAGAGACATTAACAAGAATATAGGAGAATTAACAAAAGTTGAAATGTCATCACTTAATCTTTAATATTTTAAACATTTTAACTTACTTTGGTGTTTAAATTATTAAGGCTGTGTTGAATAATAACAATGAGAATTTTTCCATCAGCATCATGTTGGAGCCTTTTAAGCACAATGTAAAACTGAGGAGAATCATTTCTCAGTCTGGCATTGGCTCCAGTCTCAACATAGTGTAGAGGAACTCTGGAAAGGGTGTTAAGTGTTTTCCAAGTGAGCCTGATCGCCCATGTCTTGCAGACAGCTACAGAAGGGCAGGCATCAATGGTAGAGTTCTGTGGTAAGCCATTTCCCCAGAGTCCATGAGCAGGATGAGGGAGAGGAAAACGGAGACACTGGAAAATCCTGGAGTCACAGGGGAAGTCCTTTTAAACTATCTTTTAGCCTTCAGAGAATGTTTTATGGAGCATGATAATAGCTGGGAGAGAAGAATGATAGGTGGAAAGGGAAGAGGAATTGTTTGAAGACTAACTAATGAGAAAAATAATAGAAAATGGTAGAACATTAGATCAGGCGTAGTAAACAGAAGAATAAAATTATATTTTTAATAGAACTCAGTAATATGCAGCTCTGTATACTTTTTTTTTCCTAGCTTTAGCTTATGCTTTCATATTTGCTGTTCATTTATCTTGATTTCCCTGGTCGTCTTCTTATGTTACTGAATATATTTTTGTTAGCCAGTTGTATTAGTAAGCTTCTGCATAAACAATGATAACATATAACTCCCAGATCTCAGTACCTTTTAGTGGCATTGCTTTACGTCTCTCTCATGTTACATGCCATGTAGCAGCTGTGGCAATGTTCTGTGTGTCTTCATTCTTGGATCCATGATAAAGGAGTAACCACTGTACAGAACATGGCATTTACATGGCATAGGGAAAAGAACAGTGGTGAAAACATGAAATGGATTAAAAAATCTGTGCTTGGGCATGAGTTGAAAAAATAAAATAATCTACTAAAATCATTTCTGGAATAGGTGTAGTATATAACATTCAGTTCAGTTTAGTCGCTCAGTCGTGTCCGACTCTTTGCGACCCCATGAACTGCAGCACGCCAGGCCTCCCTGTCCATCACCAACTCCCAGAGTCCCCCCCAAACCCATATCCCTCGAGTCGGTGATGCCATCCAACCATCTCATCCTCTGTCCTCCCCCTTCTCCTGCCTTCAATCTTTCCTAGCATCAGAGTCTTTTCCAATGA
>NW_011477226.1:9471-10507 GCF_000754665.1 Bison bison bison | reverse complement strand
ACTCTCCTCTTTCATTTTCATCAAGAGGCTCTTTAGTTCTTCTTAACTTTCTGCCATAAGGGTGGTGTCATCTGAATATTAACTTTCAACTAATGTATGTAAAGGGATATTATTAAGGTGGAAACTTAGTAAACAGTGGTAAGGATGCTTTAATTCATTAAATTTTTACTGAACATCTGTGATAAGAAGACACTAGAAAGAAGCAAAGGTTAATAAGTACCTGTAGGCTACATTTAGCATGCTCTGATTTAAATAAGGAATACAGTAAAATATATAAAACCAACATACATGTGTCCATGGACAAGTGCTTTCTTCAGGAGTTAAAGAAGTGCTATTTTACCGAAAGTGTGAGTTAGATAAATTGTCAACCACCGAATTCTGGAAATTTGGGGATAGTTTCTGTGTGAGAATCTGTTAAACGATGGTAGTAGTAAAGATGATAAAGTAACACATGGCTTTTGTTGAGCATTTACTATATATCAATACTTTAAAATCTTAATGTAGTTTCACAATAAATAGTTAACATGTACAATTATTATCATTTTACAGATAAGAATATGAAGACATAGACACATATTGAGAGACTATTATTTATAAGGCTTGCTGAGCATGGGGTGATTAAGTGAAACACAGTGATTCAGTTAGCTTAAAATTGTTATGACTAATATTTATGTGTGTGTGTTTAAAACTTAGAAAAGTTTCTGTGCTTGCTTTCTTGGAATACTATGAATGTTGCCATACTGTAAGCTCAAAAGAAATCTTCCAACAGATGTAATCAAAAGCTATTTGCAACACAATCTCAATAAAACTTAGGGTAGAATCAATTGATAAGTTGCTACATTTCTTTATAAGAATTGTTGCAGAAAAATCAACATCTGGACTATTACTGATGTGAAGAAAAATTTTGGTACCCTTTACTTTCTTTTTTTTTTTTTATAATAATAGTGCATATATCATATGTTATTTATACTATTTATATTCCTTAATCCCACAAAGTACTTCTCCCCTCTACTGTCTCACCTCTCCCCCTGTCAGA
>NW_011477226.1:8418-8886 GCF_000754665.1 Bison bison bison | reverse complement strand
CTTCCTTGTTAATTTTCTGTTTAGTTGATCTATCCATAAGTGTGAGTGGGGTATTAAAGTCTCCCACTATTATTGTGTTATTGTTA
Source organism: Bison bison bison (assembly GCF_000754665.1). NCBI lineage: Eukaryota > Metazoa > Chordata > Mammalia > Artiodactyla > Bovidae > Bison > Bison bison. The sequence goes on along the minus strand of NW_011477226.1, from coordinate 8,800 downwards.
ATTTCTCCTCTCATACTTGTTAGGGTTTGTCTTACATACTGCGGTGCTCCCATGTTGGGTGGATATATATTTATAATTGTTATATCTTCTTCTTGGATTGATCCTTTTGATCATTATGTAGTGACCTTCTTTGTCTCTTTTCACAGCCTTTGTTTTAAAGTCTAATTTATCTGATACGAGTATTGTGACTCCTGCTTTCTTTTGGTCCCAATTTGCATGGAAAATCTTTTTCCAGCCCTTCACTTTCAGTCTGTATGTGTCCCCTGTTTTGAGGTGGGTCTCTTGTAGACAACATATGTAGGGGTCTTGTTTTTGTATCCATTCAGCCAGTCTTTGTCTTTTGGTTGGGGCATTCAACCCATTTACGTTTAAGGTAATTACT
>NW_011477226.1:3840-6370 GCF_000754665.1 Bison bison bison | reverse complement strand
GTTGCTTTTCTGGGTGCCTGATGTCCTCTGCCGGCATTCAGAAGTTGTTTTTGTGGAATTTACTCGACGTTTAAATGCTCTTTTGATGAATTTGTGGGGGAGAAAGTGTTTTCCCCGTCCTACTCCTCCGCCATCTTGGCGCCTTCCCTCTACTTTCATTCTTATCATTAAAGCAAAGTTTTCATTTTTTATTGAGTCTGTCTTCACTCTGCCTATAGCCTTTACATGAGTGAGGGGTATTATTTTGAAGGGAAAAAAATGTAAGGAGACAAAGATTTCTACAAAATGCTTTGTTAATGAGCAAAATTGGGGCATTGTATCTTCTACGTGAAAAATGTAATTGTCAGGAAAAACTATGGTACAAATGATCAGTATTCACTTATGTATTCATTAACTTAGGTCTTTTTATAGGTATTCCATTGTTGTAAAGCAGTATATGCTTTTCTATTGTGTAAATGTTAATATTGCTATTGTTTTAAAAGGGCTAAATTCTATATTTGGAACATATAATGAATTTGAAATGTGTGTACAGAAAGACAGCAGACAGTCATTACCTACTAAATTAACAAAACTATTAGAGGATATGCTATTGCACATACTGAAACAGTAGGGTGAAGAGACGTTATTTCTAGTAGCTTCTACAGATTTTTAGTTTTGCATTAAAATAGTAATCATAATAACATTTTTAAAACCCTTGTATGACTCCTGTTTCAGCCAGAACAAGAGACCTTAAAATAATGTTTTGATTTATATATTATTGCAGTTGCCTTTGAAAGAGTATGAATGAACAATATTTATTTATTATTTACTTTTTCACTGCTTAGCTGTTTGTTTTATTGACATGAAGAAAGAACCATTGGATGAATATTATTTAATTTGTCAGATTTGATTTATACCATGTGAAAATCATTAAATTATTTGGGATAATTTATCTAGTAATCTTATCTTCTTTAAAATGTAATTTTTATTGAGATAATAATTAACTGAAAAATAGACAGGGTTGTCTTATACGAAGCACTCAAAAGGACACAGCATCACTTCTGTGATAATTTTGCCACCAGCTGGAATTTCAACCTAGTTATGAGAATACATCAGACAAATCAAAATTGAGGGATATACTACAAAATAACTGACCAGGATTTTGAAAAGTTTCAAGGTCAGGAAAGGCAAGGAAAACCCTGGAACTGTCACAGGTTGGAGGAGACTAAGATATGATATCTAGTACAATGCGGGATCAGTTGGACCATACATCAGAAAAGAACCTTAGTGGTTCTAAGTGAAATTTCTGGTGAAATTTGAATAAGATCTGCACATCAGTTCATCATACTGTATGAACTATGATTTTCTGGTGTTAATCATTTTTTTGTGGTTATATAAAATATGAACAATAGGGGAAGCTGGATGAATCCTCTGTTCTACAGAGGAATGCGTATGGATGTTGTAACGGTATTTAACTAAAATATTAAATATCTGGGAGAGTCCTTGTAAGCATAATTATGTCCACAAACTTAGTGTCTACTATGTAAGGCATCCTACAATGCACGTGAGAGATAAAACTGGAGAAAACTTAATCTTTACTGTTTTTTTATGAAGACATTTTAACAAGTACCAATGATGTCATTTGCTAAACTGTAAAATTATGCAATATCTGAACACAAATGTTGAAAGACAAAAATATTCCCAGTGTCTGATAGGATGATCAAAGAGAGTATTTAAATCTGAGACTCGGTTACAGAATTTAGAAGATCTATAGAAACAACATCTTATTCTAGTTTGGGGGCTTGGGAGGAACAATGGTATATTGATATGATTCTGGAGACTAATAAGTCATACTTAGAGTTCTTAGGTATGAATATAGGGAAATAAGTCTGGAATTAATCCAATTATGGCAAAATTTAATGCCATATAAAGACATTTCATTTTCATTTTAGAGTCAGTCTTAATTGATCAAAGGATTTTGATTGAGTAAGCCTCGTGATTAGTTCTGTGCCTCAGAAAGTCAATGGTGGTATGAAGTGAAAATTAAGTGAGTGAGTGAGGCAAGATGGGTAGCCAGGAAACTGGAGAGTAGAAAGTGGTGGTCATTCCAACCCACCAAATGCATGGGCCCAACTGCCTGCTGGACTCGCAATACGTATCTCAACCTCATCCTCATGTGTTGAAAACCAAGCTCTTAATCACTGTCCCCCAGCACCAAAACATCTATCACACCACTCCTTCCCCATATTGCTTAACTGCATAATTATTTTTCCTAGGAACTCAAGACAGACACTTTGATACCTTTCTTTTCCTCTCTCTCTCACCCACCATTTGATCCCTAAGAATTCCTACTCTCTTCCTTCAAAACATATTCTCACCAACTCCACCACAAGCATCTTGGTCCATCATATTTCACCAGGATGAATGCAAGAACCCTCTGACTTCTTTCTTCTACCTGGCTCTTGCTCATTTTATTCTAAACTCAGCTGGTGAAGAGAGCCTGTTAAAACAGATAAGTGCTTCCTATTTCTTTGCTCAAAAAAAAAAAAAA
>NW_011477226.1:0-1313 GCF_000754665.1 Bison bison bison | reverse complement strand
GGTGGGCTGCCGTCTATGGGGTCGCACAGAGTCGGACACAACTGAAGCGACTTAGCAGTAGCAGCAGCAATGTATGTATAACATAGATATGCTCATACATAAATACATATACACACATATATTCTATATGTAGTATTTATGTATTCTATATAATCTCTGGAAGTTATAAGGGCTCTCAAGATTTTCCAATTATTTTGTTTTGGTGACTGTTTGGGTTTTTTGTAGAATTATGAGTTTGTGGATAACTGATCATTCCTCTATTCTCATCAGATAAGGGAGCATTTCAGTGACACACAGTCAGCAGAGCATGCATAGTGTCACATGAGCTCACTGTTGCCACCTCAGTTGTCAAGGTAAAGACATCATCTCCTTAGAAAAGACAAAATCAAATCACTTCAGTTCAGTTCAGTCACTCAGTCGTGTCCAACTCTTTGTGACCCCATGGACTGCAGCACGCCAAGCATCCCTGTCCATCACCAACTCCTGGAGCTTGCTCAAACTCATGTCCATTGAGTCGGTGATGCCATCCAACCATCTCATCCTCTGTCATCCCCTTCTCCTCACACCTTCAATCTTTCCCAGCATCAGGGTCTTTTCCAGTGAGTCAGTTCTTTGCATCAAGTGGCCAAGTCACTTCTGTGTAGTTAAAATAGACTTCAGTCATTAAGCAAAAATGTTTTACTCAACATCTAAATGGTTTAAACACTGGGTTTCTCATATGGTCCCTTCAGACTCAAAGAGTTGTTCTTTGTTTTTGAAGAATATTATTTTTTAAATCAATAAAAACACTTTTACTCTCTTACCAGGACACCTCCCCTTAGCAACAGAAAGCAAAAAGTTTAAACTATCATATTCCCTTTTGTCTGTATGAGTCAAAAAAAATCTTTAGGGTTACTAACCTCTTCCAGCAACCTGAGATCAGTTGTACAGTGGATAAACACGAATGGGGTTACTCCAGGCTTATGACTTTCTGAAGCATTTGTGGTGGTTTTATTTATTATAAGTTTAGATCTAATTTTCTCATGAAAAAAAAAAAAGCAGGCTGTATAGTTCCAGGTACCTGGATAATTCCAAATTTGTTTTGATGTAATCATTTAATTTCAGATTCTTACAGCTGTCTCATTCCTATCAATCCAGCACTCTAAAATTTTTCCCTGCTTGATAATCATTTGTATCTGTGATTTCTTTACCACAGCTTTACTTAGGATCAGAACAAAGAATCCACTTAGATTAGAAGATACCAAACTATGATGGTAATTTTATGTGATAAAATATTTTGTAGACTCCTCCCAGGATAATTTGGAATAGGAAAT
>NW_011477225.1:12183-13602 GCF_000754665.1 Bison bison bison | reverse complement strand
AACAAGCTCTTCAACAAATACTAAAGGATCTTCTCTAGACAGGAAACACAGAACAGGTATATAAACTCCAAACCAGAACCAAAAGTAAATGGTAATGGGATCATACTTATCAATAATTACCTTAAATGTGAATGGGTTGAATGCCCCAACCAAAAGACAAAGACTGGCTGAATGGATACAAAAACAAGACCCCTATATATGCTGTCTACAAGAGACCCACCTCAACATTAGGGACAAATAGAGACTGAAAGTGAAGGGCTGAAAAAGATATTTCACAAAAATGGAGACCAAAAGAAAGCAGGAGTAGCAATACTCATATCAAATAAAATAGACTTTCAAATAAAGGTCATGAAAACAGACAAAGAAGGACACTACATAATGATCAAAGGATCAATCCAAGAAGAAGATATAACAATAATAAATATATATGCATCCAACGTATAAGCAACGCAATATGTAAGGCAATTGATAACAAGTAAGAAAGGGGAAATAAACAGGAACACAATAATAGTGGGAGACTTTAATACACCACTCACACCTATGGACAGATGAACTAAACAGAAAATTTAGCAAGGAAACACAAACTTTAAATGATACAATGGATCAGTTAGACCTAACTGATAACTATAGTACATTTCATCCTAAAAAATGAATTTCACCTTTTTCTCAAGTGCTCAAGGAACCTTCTCCAGGATAGATCACATCCAGGGCCATAAATCTAGCCTTGGCAAATTCAAGAATATTGAAATCATCTCAACCATCTTTTTGGATCACAATGCAGTAAGATTAGATGTCAACTACAAGCAAAACAATATTAAAAATATAAACATATGGAGGCTAAACAACACATTTTTAAATAACAAACAAATCACATAAGAAATCAAAAAAAGAAATCAAAATATGCACAGAAACAAATGAAAATAAAACAACCCAAAACCTATGGGATTCAGTAAAAGCAGTATAAAGGGGATGGTTCATAAAAATACAAGCCTACCTCAAGAAACAGGAGAGAAATCAAATAAATAACCCAACTCTACACCTAAAGCAACTAGAAAAGGAAGAAATGAAGCACCCCAGGTTTAGTAGAAGGAAAGTAATCATAAAAAATTAGGGCAGAAATGAATGCAAAAGAAATAAAGGAGACCATAGCCAAAATCAACAAATCTAAAAGCTGATTCTTTGAGAAGATAAATAAATTAGACAAACCATTAACCTGGCACATCAAGATAAAAAGAGAGAAGAATCGAATCAACAAAATTAGAACAAAAATGAAGAAATCACAGCAGACAACACAGAAATACAAAGGATCATAAGAGACTACTATCAGCAACTATATACGAATAAAATGGACAACTTGGAAGAAATGGACAAATTCTTAGAAAAGTATAACTTTCCAAAACTGAAACAGGAAGAAATAGA
>NW_011477225.1:10004-10106 GCF_000754665.1 Bison bison bison | reverse complement strand
AAGAAGGATGTCACAGTCTTCAGTGATTGCAGCCCTCCAATGTGAGCTGGTGAGCCCTAAGGGTACTCAGAAATAGAAAAATACATGTGAATTAGCAGCTAT
>NW_011477225.1:7512-9211 GCF_000754665.1 Bison bison bison | reverse complement strand
CATAATTCTCAACTTTTAGGTTGTGAATTTTTTTAAGTTGACAGTATAAAAAGTATTATCAGGACTGCTAAAATAGAAAAAGAAATGATTTTAGAATATATGCTGAGGAGAATGGAAGAATTATTTCCCAAAATTATTCCTCTTTAATTGCCAAGAATCTTTAAAATATAGCTAAATAATTTAAAATTATGCCTTCCAAAGTGTAAATTCAATTGTCCTTATATGGGAAATAGTAACTTTTCATTTTTTCACAGGAAAAATGATTTTAGAAATGTGTTTTATACTGTGAACCTGATAATTATGTTCCTTAATCAAATGGGAACTGTATCATAAACTATTACTAGAATACAAAGGAGTTAATCACATAATTGATTGTATTTACCAGTCATTTCCCTTGAAAAAAAGAACTCATGTGGTCATTAAATAATAAAATTTACTTTTTAGGCTAGAGGATATTGTATTTTATTTTTACTACATAACATATAACTAGACTCCCCTTCCGGATAGGCTCATGTGCCCTGGTCAAGCACCACCGCTACCCCAGTCCCACCAGAGTAGGCTCCTGCATTCTAGGGCAGCCTTAGGACCAGATGTTGGTGGGTGGCTCACATGCAAAGGTAAGGCTGAAACAATAGCAGAGTCCCAGGGGCTGTGAAACTAAGGAAGAAGAGCTAAAATTTCTCCTCTGCTGCTGCTGCTGCTGCTAAGTAGCTTCAGTCATGTCTAACTCTGTGTGACCCCATAGACGGCAACCCACCAGGCTCCGTCCCTGGGATTCTCCAGGCAAGAATACTGGAGTAGGTTGCCATTTCCTTCTCCAAAATCTCTCCCCACACCCATGAAAAACACAGACATACACACCTGCTCTTGGCTTTGGAAAATCAGTGTCTGTGGAACATCTGAACAAACCATGAGTGCCTCTGCATCTGAGACAGGTCTAGCTTTAACAGCTGTAGGCTTTGTGGGTACATACATATAGGGGTGGAACAGGCCAGAGTCTGAGCTGTCCCCACAGTGCCCACAGCATGTACTGGTCCATGATTACTGCAGTACAGGGACGTGACATCAGTGGATCCATGCTGGTGGCCTAGTGAAAACACCACCTGAGAGGCACCAGTACAAATTGACAGCATACTGACAGTTAAGATGGGGCTGAGAACAGTTACAAAAACAGTGCAATTTGCACAACTTGTGAAAGATGACAGAACAGAGTACACTCACAGGTGAGCAGAACCAGAGGAAGAATACTCAGTGGCTACTCTCCCAGTGGGAATGTTCCAATCCTGTGTACCTTGCACTACAGATCAGAAACACAACACAGAAACAGATCCCAGGGCCTATGCTCCAACAATTAGGGAGTAGACTCCATCCCTAACAGTGCAATGACAACCAGAGAGCAAAGGGCATGCCCAGCTCAATATCCAGGGCAGGCTCCGGTCACTACAATATCAGCTATACCTATCAAGGGGATAATGGCCAGCATACACTGAGGAAGGAAGTGGTGACATCCACACTAAAAATAGCACTCTCACTAAAAAATATTAAAGCACACAGGCTACACAAGGATGTTCCCACATAAAAATAGCCCTCTAAGGCAGTCTGAGGGTCCGGCATTAGGAGGAACTCCCATGGCATCTGGTCTTGAAGATGAGAAATGGAATATTTCCTCCCATATCAGTAAGCAAGGATGTCACAAGAT
>NW_011477225.1:5449-7073 GCF_000754665.1 Bison bison bison | reverse complement strand
TGGTAGCAGGGGAACCAGGAAATATTTATTGACATGAGGTGTTCAGGAAGTCCCCATTTTGGAAACAAGACCCAGCTCCATACAATGGCTTACATGCTATAGTGCTGGAATGCCTTAGGACAAACAATCAGCAAGATAGGAAAACAACCCACAACCCCACCCATAAAGAGACAGGTTGCCTAAAGTCATACTGGGCAGCACATCCATTTCAAAACACACTCCTTGACACAGCCCTGCCCATGAGAAGGATAAAATCCAGCTACACTCACCAAAGGGAAGGCATGAGTCTTTCTAGCCAGGAATCCAGCACACGCTCCTGGACATATCTCATCCACCAGGAGACAAACACCAGAAGCAAGAAAAAATATCCTGCAGCTTGTAGAAAGGAAACCACAAATGCAGAAAGTTAGACAAAATAAGACAACAAAGAAACAAGTAGCAGATGAAGGAACAAGATAAAAATCCACAAGAACAACCAAACAAAGAGAAGCTAGGCAATATACCTTAAAAAAAATTCAGAGATGATAGTAAAGATGATTCAAAATTTTGGAAAAAGAACGGATGCACAGACACAGATACAAGAAATGTTTGACAAAGAGATAGAAGAATTAAAGAACAAACAAACAGATAAACAACACAATAACTGAAATGAAAAATACAGAAGAAGGAATCAATAGCAAAATAACTGAGGTTGTAGAACAAAGAAGTGAGCAGAAAAACAGTGATTGATAAAAATCACTGCCACAGAACAAAATAAAGAAAAATGAATGAAAAGAAATGAGTACAGTGTCAGAAACTTCTGGGACAACATTAAGCACATCGGTATTCACATTATAGAGGTCCCAGAAGAAGAAGAGAAAGACAACGAGCCTTGGAAAATATTTGAAGAGATTATAGCCAAAAACTTCACTGACATGAGAAAAGAAACAGTCACCCAAGTCCAAAAAGGACAGAGAGTCCCATACAGGATAAAGACAAGGAGGAACATGCCAAGACACATATTAATCAAACTGACATAAATTAAAAGCAAGGAACAAATATTAAAAGCAACAAAGGAAAAGCAAGAACCTGAGACTAACACAACACTGTAAATCAATGATATCTCCCCCAAAATTAAAAAGCAAAATGAACAAACAGTCCTCAGAATGGGAAAATTTATTTACTACCAGAACAACCAACATGGAATTAATGTTCAAAATATACAAACACCTCATGCAGTTCAACATAAAAAACCGAACAAACAACCCAACCAAAAAATAGGCAGATATACATACATCCACTTGTTTTTAGATTCTTCTGCCATATAGGTCACTACAAAGTAATGAGCAGAGTTCCCCGAGGTATACAGTTGATCCTTCTCAGTTATCTACTTTACATATAGTAGTATGTATATGTCAGTCTCAATCTTCTAAATTATACACCCCAACTTATCCTCTGAGAACCATGAGCTTGTTTTCTACATCTGTAATTCTATTTCTGTTTTGTAGATAAGTTCATTTGTATCCTTCTTTTAGATTCCACATACAAATGATTTCATGATATTTGTATTACTATATGACTTACTTCACTCTGTACAATTGAAATTAACATAACATTGTAAATCAACTACACTCCAATAAAATTT
>NW_011477225.1:1384-4664 GCF_000754665.1 Bison bison bison | reverse complement strand
TGGGAGGGGATTGGGGGCGAGGAGGGAGAAGGGGACGGACAGAGGATGAGATGGCTGGATGGCATCACTGACTCGATGGACGTGAGTCTGAGTGAACTCCAGGTGTTGGATGATGGACAGGGAGGCCTGGCGTGCTACGATTCATGGGGTCGCAAAGAGTTGGACATGACTGAGCGACTGAACTGAACTGAACTGATCATGCAACAATCTAGGGTAGGGGAGAAATGTGACTAGTAAACCAACAAACTGATTGAAAAATAATTATTAATTGTGGATATATCCCTTTTGATTGTTATATTTTATTTGCCAAAAAGACATATTTTTTAGGTACAGGAAGTATGAAAGGCTCTAGTAAACAACAGAAGAAAGCCTACAGTTAAGTATTATAGGAGATGTCATAGAAGGTAGTCTACAGTATACAGATTTAGGGGTTAAAAATAGCTGGAAAAGAGCATGAGACTTAAGGAAAGAATTAAGGACAAGATATACTGGTAAAAGAAAATGAATGCTTTTCTTCCTGGATAAATTATGGTGAGCCTACATGAAGCCAAGGCAGCCAATTCATAGTGGTGTGGGAAAAGATCAGGGTAGGTCAAAAGAAGCAGCGAAATTGAGTATCCTGGTGAAAATCTCCAGAAGACATAATAAGAGAGAAGCTTTGAAGGGAGGTCTCCTTACATAAGTATAGATTATATGCTAGCTGAGTCTTCTCCATAGAATATAAGTCACACAAAGACAGGAAATACAAGCAATATGTTCAGTGTTTAATCTATAGCCCTGAGTGTAATGCTTGGCCCTTTGTAGGTACTCAAATATTTGCTAAAATTAATAAATAAATGAATTAGGATCATCACCAGATCTAGAATTACTTAGATAATGGGCCAGGGATCAAGGTTTACCAGTTGTATGCATACATAAGTAAATTAACACTATTTCACATTATATTTATAAATATTTATATTCAGAACTTCTTCGTCTATTTTTTAGATATTCCTATTTGAAGGTTGATGTGCACAGATGCACTATACCAACTGAATTGTACCATCATGTGTGATTTGAATGAACCATTTCAGTCCTATTGAACCCTATAACAGAATCAGTAGGATGAGTAGTATGACATTTTGTTTTAGCTTATTATATATCAGGTAGAAGAATGTAGTGATACTGGAAATATAATTCTAAATAATTTATGAGACTAAATAATTTTTCAGAGACTAAGTATCTTCGGCCATGCTGTCAATTGTTTTATATATGAAATGTCCTTTAGCTTATAAAATGCAATGTCAATTGGCCAGGAAAACAGAACTTACATTTTTAAAAGTCAACAGTGTAAAGTGATAAACAAAGACATATATTGAGGCATCAGTGATGTAATTTGCAATGCAAAATCTACATTACTGTTATTACTGGATGCTATAGCACCCTCAAGTGCTAACAGGTTGAGATATCAAGTCTGTAAGGTTGTGGAAGTTAAGTTATGCACCACAGAAAAGACCAAAAATATATGCTTTATCCAAACTTCAACTTTCCACACTCAACTTGTTCTATGAAACTTTATGAGAACTGAGATTACCAAACAGCTCATCACCATTCAAAATCAGGAAGAAGAGCAGGTTTTCATGAAGACATAAAAAATGAGTTTAATTTTGGGCATGTAAATCAGATGTACTTGTGGAATATCTATGTACAGAGATCTTGTGCAAAAATTCCAGTACTGATTTCCTCAGCCTTTGGGGATTACTGCCTCAGCCATGATCAGTTTTATCCATTTACCAGAGTGTGTTGCACAGATATGATCATTCTAGTATGTTGCTGTTGTTGTTTAGTTACTAAGTCATGTCTGACTCTTTTGCAACCCTGTGGACTGTAGCCTGCCAGGTTCCTCTAGCCACAGGATTTCCTACACAAGAATATTGAAGTGGGTTGTTATTTCCTTCTCTAGGAGATCTTTCTGATCCAGGGATCGAACCCTCATCTCCTGCTTTGGCAGGTAGATTCTTTACCACTGAGCCACCAGGGAAGCCCAATGTGCACCATGACCTAAATATGTTTGAAAAGCACAGGTCCAGTGGGAAACTGGATCCATTAGTTTAGAACTCATGATATGATGTCTGGATTAGTGATTTTGGTGTGTTGACAGCACAGAGGTGCTAGTAAAAAGCAAAGAGAGTTCAAGTAACCAGAACCAGACTTTCTCTCCTGTGATAACAATTAGAATTTGGGACAAAATATAAGAAATAGCTGTTTGTAGTACTTGAACAATACAGAGTATAGAACCCTAAAACAGGGGGAAAAGCAAGATAAGCCTTATCATTACCAGTTTGCTACCTGAAAACATTTTCTGGATGGTAGCATTGGGAGTGAGAGCTCAAGCTGAGCATGGACGTTTTGCTCAGTTGAAGAGACAAAGATCAGAGGTCAGAAAGGCTGAGTTAACTAGAAGTTCAGAGTAAACTTTGCAGGTCAGAATACCAGAGAAGAGGGATCTATGTAGAAAAAGAACTGAAAAACCCTTAGCTGTGAGTCCACTTGAGTCTGTCACTGAATACAAAACCATGAGTGCCTAAGATGAAAATCCATGAGGCCAGACAAAGAAATACCAAGAAGCTTTATTCTGAAGAATACCCAGAACTCACACAGAGCTGGCAACTGTTTAAGTTCCAAACACTAAAAATGAAGAGACAAAAGAAATTAGACCTTAAATGTAAGGCTAAACTAGCCAGGAAAGAATACTTTAAATCTGTCCTAATAAGATTAAAAATAATCCTCAAATGAAGCAATCTGATACACATATAACTCACTGCAAAATAAAATTCAACACACTAAAAAATAAATCACCAAAACTGCAACACTCAAGTCACGATGTACAGCATGTAACAAAACTTACCAGACTTATGTAAAAAAAAGAAAAATATGATCCATAGCTAAGATAAAAATCTAATCATTAGGAAAACATGTTGAAGTAGTGAATGGGGGGCAAAGATAGAAGGCTGGAAAATACCCAGACAAGATTTAAAAAATAAGAAGAAAAAGGACCTGACAAAAGTCACTTGAAAGGAATAATACATGATGTTAGAAGAATTAAGAGACTGTTGAATCATAAATGTCATGTAGAGAGAAAGATTCAAAAGGAGGGAGTGGTCAATAAGGATACCAAGTAAGATAGAAACTGAAAAGAGTTCATGAATTTCACAAGAATATACCTTCTATGCCTGGCCAGAGTAGTTCCAATGGAGAGGTTGGGGTAGAATCCAGATTTGAGAAGGAGAGAGTAGTCAAG
>NW_011477225.1:0-1084 GCF_000754665.1 Bison bison bison | reverse complement strand
TTGTTTCAAGGAAAGGTGTCTCTGACTCAGCATAGGCAAGTAAGTGTACATTTTATATTTAAAAATATATTCTACAACCTTTATCAATGTCTCCTTTCTCTTATAGCCATATTTCTTTCTAATATACAAACAACTCTCCAAAACAATTATGAAATTAAAATTGTTACCAAAAAAGGCATTCAGCAGCTTCTGAACCTGAATATTGCTGCCCACGGTACGGTACAATCCCTCTGTCTTGATTCCTAGAGAAAGAAAACCAGGTCAGTTTTATTAATATAGCTAGAACTTTCATCTCCCTCAAGGTAGAAAAAGTGGGTATTTACACAATGGATTCAGTTCAAACAAGAAAGGATCTCCCTACTGTCTCCAATCTCTCCAGCCCTCCTCTACAATAAGGAAACAGTCCTAAAACATCTCTGCAAATTATTCTTTCCACACTTTCATTTGGATTGTACCAAACCCTCAATAACATGACTAGAAAAGAACACATTCTATAGTAAATAGAAAAAAAAATGCTTATGTGATTAGCAGCGGATAACAGAGAACAGCATCATCATTTTGGAAAGAAGCTTGGGTTTAGTTGAAAAAGGAGGAGATATCAACCTTGAAGTTGTCCTTGGGCAGGGATATAAAGTAAGAGAGAGCTAGAGTATGGCAGGTGTGAAGCAAATGAATATTTTGTGTACTGAGAAAGATTGAAGCAACATTTAGGGGAAAAAAAGAGCCCTGGCTTATATGCTACCCTTGCCTACATTCAAAACATTCTCAGAAATAAGAAAGTATTATCAACCTAGAAAAATATTAATGCCACATTTGCTGGATTTTAACTTTGTCACCAACAATTTTTAAATCAATATGTATTGTGGCAGAAACTGAACTCTTATTTATTTAGAGTGGAACTATCATAACACTGCTTGAAAAGTGCCAGGTAGTATTTAAAAATATTTTATATGCCATTTGAAGTTCTTTATCACTAAAAGCAGGAAACCACAAATTATTCATATTTGGTTCTAAGTGTTACTTCTTGACCATAATACAGTTTTCTCAGGAGAAAGGTAAGGTGGTCTGGTATTCCCATCTTTTT
>NW_011477224.1:9629-10452 GCF_000754665.1 Bison bison bison | reverse complement strand
CCATCACACAGGGTCCCCACCACGCAGGGTCCCCACCACCCAGGGTCCCCACCACGCAGGGTCCCCACCACCCAGGGTCCCCACCACGCAGGCTCCCCACCACACAGGGTCTCCACCATGCAGGGTCCCCATCACCCAGGGTCCCCACCATGCAGGGTCCCCACCACGCAGGGTCCCCACCATGCACGGTCCCCACCACGCAGGCCCACAGTGGGAGGAGGACACGCTGAGGAGGGAAGGCCCCCAAGGCTGTAAAGGTGAAGCTGAGTTCAGACCACACAGGTCCCAGCGGATGCCCCATCTCGAAGGTTGTAAAGGCCGGTGCCCATCAGTGGTGCCCACTAGGTCTGCAGGCACTGGGTAGCATGAGCCACTTGAAGCTGGGAAGCTTTGGGACCCATCTGTTACGCAGCAGAGGCTAACTGATACAAGGGACGTGGGACTTGGGTGGGTGTGCTTCCTTTTTTACTCAGTAGATAAGAAGACTGTTCAGACTATATGTAAGATACAAGTATTAACCTTCAGTAAACCCTGGATTATCTACCACCCAGGCTAAAAAAAAAAACAACAAAAAAAACAATTTCTGAAGCCCCCTGAGTGACCTTCTTCAAACCCACCCCTGGGTGAAACGTCACCCTGAGTTCTGTGTTTCCTGCTCTTTGGAATTTCAAGTCCTTTCCCCACACCTGCAAGGAAGCCCGAGGGAGGCTCTGGACCCACGCTCCCGGCCACTCACCCGCCCTCACAGCTGAGTGTCCCCACTGTCTGAGCCTGTCACACCTGGCTTGTCCACTCCACCATGCCAGGCAGTTTGCAGAATTAC
>NW_011477224.1:4703-6032 GCF_000754665.1 Bison bison bison | reverse complement strand
CAGAGCCCTCATGCAGTCTCGCACTTGGGTCATGCTGGGCCCAGGCCATTCACCCAGAGTGGTCAGCAGGCCTTGCAGCCACTGGCCGCAGTGACTGAGCAGCAGGATCCCAAGGAGCAGGACTCCCCCGGGACACCTTTCTGCTTCTGACGCCCAGCCTGGGGGGCGCCTGGCGTCCGGGGGCCGAGGCCCCAGTGCTGCTTAGTGTGGTTCCTTGGGGTCCCCCTGGCATGACGGGGACACGCTGGCAAGAGCGACGCTCTGGGCACACAGAGGGCTGGACGCGGCCACCTCGACACCCATCCTCACCCTCGCGCAGCTCAGGGTCACCCAAAGGCGGTCAGGAGGAGGTGCCGACTCCTGAAGCCTGGGGTCACCTAGGTCAGATCCCAGCAGGTTGGGATCATGAAGCTGGAAGTCTCTACCCAAAGCCAGGACCAGCCTCCCAGGACCCTGCGTGACCGTCAGTGCTCTGCCCCCATGGCACCCCCCAAGGGCCCTGGGCCCAAACACGGGCAGCTCTGCCCTCAGCCACGACCGCCCAGACCCCGGGGCAGCACGCCCTTCCTCTCCGAGGTGCCCTCTCCCAGGAGCCCCAGCGCAGGCCGTGGTCATCCCAACCGGACAGTTCAGACGTGCTCCCCCAACCCTGTTCCCCAAGCCCCCTGATCCCCATCCCCCTACCCCCAAGAGAGCTCAGGTGCAATAGCCTAACACCAGAAGGGCAGTCTCAGGCCGCTGTCAGGAGGCTGTCTCATTAGGGAACACAATTAAAGGAGAAATTGATTTCTGGCCAGAAACGATAACAAAAGAGTTAGCCCTCCAAGGCGGAAAGAGGTGCTTTTGAAAACCCAGAGGGAAGGCTTTGAGATGCTAATGCAACCCCGAACTGCAGGGGAGGCTGGAGGACGGAGGCTGGGCGGCGTGGGAGGCCCCAGACCCTGTGTCCACATCTGGGCCATCGCCTCCACACCACGGTCTGGAAGCCCACCTTCTCCCCCAGACCCGGCTCTCGGCCACCCAGGCCAGGACCTCAGGCCACGGTCAAGGTGGACGGCAGAGGCTCCCTGGGGTCAAGGTCTCCAGGAATCAGGGGTGACGATGTCCATCCACAGGGCAGGGAGCCCCAAGTGATGAGTGACCTTCAGAGAGCGCCCCCCAGGGTGCCCCCAGTCCTGCAGCAGCTGCTCCTGTCCCACCCTCTCACCCAGCCCTCAGCTCGGGGCAGAGGTGCCAGGCAGGGGAGGTCCTGGCGGACACCCCGTGGGCCCAGGGAAGGGCGAGATCACCCAGGCACCCAGAGCTGGAGCGCAGCCCAGGGGCCACCCA
>NW_011477224.1:0-1108 GCF_000754665.1 Bison bison bison | reverse complement strand
AGCCCCGCCCTCTCCGCCCTCCGCCTGGACACCCCTCCACCAGCCGTGATGCCAGGGACGCCGCCGCAGCGGGTGGGCTCGGCCACGGATCCAGCAGCTCCTCTGTCCTGTCCTCACGGCCTGTGCCCCCCGCCCTGCCAGTCGCCGGCGGCTCCTGAGCTTGGAGGGGGTTCGGGGGAGAGCAGTCAGCAGGAATGGCCGCTCCCCGCCCGGCGGGCCGCAGTCTGCTCCAGTTCTGCGGCAGGCGGGGGGAGGGCTGCAGAGAGAGGAGGTCCTCCCACGAAATCCCTGACCCTGCGCCCACCCTCGCGGTGGGCCTGCGTCTCCTCCAGGGTCAATGGCTCCCTCCTGAGCCTGCAGCCACTGCCTGCCACTCGAGGCCCGCCAGGCACCAGGGCGGCTAAGGGCAGCAGAGGCGCCGCCCACCCTCTGTCCTGGCGCAGGGGCAGGTGAAAGGCCCCCAGGACCCCGCACAGTGGGTGCTCTGCCCAGAGCCTGGAGTCAAGCCTCAAGGTGGGGGTCAGAGCCCTCGGGGCACAGGGCTGCCCGCCAGCAGAGGGGAGCGGGCCTTTGAGGAAAGAAAGAGTGAGGGATTTCTTTCCCCTGATGACAAGTCCGGGTGAAGCGCAGGCGTCCACCTGAAGGGCCGGCAGAGGGCCATGGAGCCCTCCGGATGCCTGCCCCTCCCCCAGGACCCTGCATCCCGTCCATCCTTTGCTGTGGTGTTTCTCACGGCTGTTTCCCACCTGGCTGTATTTCCCCCATGGTGGTATTTTCAGTTTTTCCAAGTGAATCTAAGAACACTGTGCCCTAATTTCAAGCAATGAGCAGATTCCAGGTTGCTGATTTTGACAGAGGATGCTCCGGTGGGTGGGGGGCGGGGCTGGAAAGTTCAGGAAAGGGGGTTCTCCTGCTCCCTGCCCCTCTGGCGGGGGCTCCCGGTGAGCAGCAGCCTCAGGGATCCTCAGCACAGCACCCTCTCCGGGCCTTCAGAGGCAGGTGGCCCAAGACCATGAAGATGCTCCAGGGGAAATAAGAGAAGACAGAAGATAGGAGCGTCAGACCTGGAGGCAGAAAGCTTGTTCTCGGCTCAGAGACAGCGAGGGAA
>NW_011477223.1:6449-8185 GCF_000754665.1 Bison bison bison | reverse complement strand
AAACACAGAGTTCAGAGTCCACTGGAAAGGTGGCCGAGCATGATCAGCATGAACAGGCCTAAGATGGAGTCCAGGCCCTATGAATTCCTTCTTCACTGCCGCAGTTAGTTACATAGTCCCCGTGTGCGATACTTACCCATGACTGATGCCCCTCATTAAAGATAAGATGAGCATCAAAAGGGAGGAATGTTTGGACCAGTGTGAGGAAAGCAGGAGAGACTTACTTCATCTTGAAGCCTGTTATCCATCTTAAAGACTGGATGTGAACTGTGCCTGTGAGGAAACCGTTGCTAGTGAAAACCAGGTCTCCTGAAGACTTCCCTCCCTACAGATGACAAACAGAGATTGTAGTCGAGGTCAGGCAGCCCCTGTTAGATTAACCATGGAGACACCCCCCACCCCCTTGAGGTATAACCATTGTTCCCCGCCTTTAACCTTAATTGTTTGTTCTCCTAACACCTACTTGTTGTAAAACTCAATCATACACAACAAAGAGGTGGCTACCAGGTAACCAGTCATGCAGTGGGGGGTTTAAAACTGGGCCTCTCAGAAACATCAGGGTCCTTGCTGGGAACTGATTGCCCTTGGGCCCCCTGGCGTAATAAACTGTACTCCACTGTCTTGAGTGTCCCCTGAGGTGCGTTTTGCGACTCCGGATTCCACAACAGTGTTAAACAAGGGCTAAAAAGGAGAACAACAATAGCCGTTAAAGGGCCTAGATAGGGAAGGAACCAGGTTAACTTTGGGAGGGCTTCCTTAAACTGTTGACCTGACAGGGGAGAGGAGGTTGCCCCTGCAAAGAAGCCATTATAATTGAGCCTATATTTTTGTTAATGTCAGCATTAAAGTTCGTTCTACTTGAGTGTGTATATTTTTGTTAGTTCAGTCACTCAGTCGTGTCCGACTCTTTGCAGCCCCATGGACTGTAGCACACCAGGCCTCCCTGTCCATCGCCAACTCCGGGAGTTTACTCAAACTCATGTCCATTGAGTCGGTGATGCCATCCAACCATTTTGTCCTCTGCCGTCCCCCTTCTCCTCCTGCCTTCAATCTTTCCCAGCGTCAGGGGCTTTTCCAGCGAGTCAGTTCTTCGCATCAGGTGGCCAAAGTATTGGAGCTTCAGCTTCAGCACCAGTCCTTCCAGTGAACACCCAGGACTGATCTCCTTCAGGATGGACTGGTTGGATCTCCTTGCAGTCCAAGGGACTCTCAAGAGTCTCCTCCAACACCACAGTTCAAAAGCATCGTTTCTTTGGCGCTCAGCTTTCCTGATGGTCCAGCTCTCACATCCATACGCGACTACTGGAAAAACCATAGCTTTTGACTAGACGGACCTTTGTTGGCAAGTACTGTCTCCGCTTTCTAACACGCGGTCTAGGTTGCTCATAGCTTTTCTTCCAAGGAGCAAGCGTCTTTTAATGTCATGGCTGCAGTCACCATCTGCAGTGGTTTTGGAGCCCCCCTCCCCCCAAAATAAAGTCTGTCACTGTTTCCCCTCTATTTGCCATGAAGTGATGGGACCAGATGCCACGATCTTAGTTTTCTGAATGTTGAGTTTTAAGCCAACTTTTTCACCCTCCTCTTTCACTGTCATCAAGCGGCTCTTCAGTTCTTCGTCGCTTTCTGCCATGAGGGTGTTGTCATCTGCATAGTTTTGTTAATCTCAGAGTTGATTTCCTTTAGGATTGACTGGTTGGATTTCCTTGCTGTCCAGAGGACTCTCAAGAGTCTTACCC
>NW_011477223.1:0-3401 GCF_000754665.1 Bison bison bison | reverse complement strand
GATGGCTGGATGGCATCAGCGACTCGATGGACGTGAGTTCGAGTGAACTCCGGGAGATGGTGATGGACAGGGAGGCCTGGCGGGCTGCGATTCATGGGGTCGCAAAGAGTCGGACACGAATGAGCGACTGAACTGAACCGATGAGAAAACCGGTTTTAGGAGTGTTTAACAGATTTCCTCACCCTCAAGGTTGTGCACGCCGTTAGGCTCTGGACCCCTGATGGAGGAGTTTCTGACCCAAAGAAGCCGATCAGTAAATAATACCGTGAGGAGGACCGGCTTGGGTATTGGTTTCCAGGCCTGTCAGACACACCGAGGTTATTAGGAAGACATTGGGGGTGGGTCTGCAGTTAGGAACGCAGCTTCCGGGGGGTGCGGGGTGGGGCCTCCTTTTCAATCATGTTGCCACCACTGGCCTTCCGGTTTGACCTTGGGCCGACTCCCATTTGCTAGGCCAATTTTGCAAGTGTCATATGAAAGTAATAGTCATAAAGTACTTCATAAAGTTCTTGTGTAGATTAAATGGGATAATCAAAAATACACCTGTGGCTTATATTACTTTGAATGGATTATGTCCTGATAGGAAACAATCAAAGATGAACTTGTAACTCTGCAATAAATTGTCTTTGTGAATGTAACATCCATTCAAAGTAAATTCGTATTAAAGAATTTTAAAAATGTAAATGGAATTTGTAAAGCATGAGCCCACAAAAGGGACTTGCTTGTAGCAGCTTTGTTCGTAATAGTCCCCAAATTGAAAACATTTCAAATGTCCATCATGAGGTGAATAGATATATAGGATTGTGACATATTCACTCAAAGGAATAGTACTCCTCGCTAAAGTGGTACAAATACCTGATACATGGCAACAGTCTGGATTACTCTCAAACGCATCATGCTGAGTGAGGGAAAAAGAACATACTCTGTGGTTCCAGTTATGTGAATTTCGAGAACTGAAAAATCGATCCACAGAGACAGGACCGAGATCACTGATGACCTGAGTCAGGGAGCCGCAGGGGGACTGACTGCAAAGGGGCACAGAGGACAGTCTGGAGTTCTGGAGATATTCTTTTTCCTTGAACAGGATAGTGGTTCCATGGGTACGTTCGTTTGTCAAAAGTCATCAAACTTGAAATGGATGCGTTGTATTATTTTCAAATTATACCTTAAGACGTTTGATTTTTAAAAGTAATGAGAAGAATCATTCCCAAATTTAATGTCTTAATTAAATTATTATTATAAGCCTTAGGGAATCCTTTCAGAAAAGCATCTCTCGTGTAGACAATTTAATTGAAAGTTCAACAATTTCTTCATTTTTCTTTATTTTTCTTCCATGAAATGTATGCACTATTAAGTTGAATGCTTAAAAATAGAATCTATAAGAGCTCTATTTTATAAAAGTATGGTGGTGGTTTAGTCACTAAGTCGTGTCCAACTCTTGTGACCCCGTGGACTGTAGCCTGCCAGGCTCCTCTGTCCATGGGATTCTCCAGGCAAGAATACTGGAGAGGCTTGCCATTTCCTTCTCCAGGGGATCGTCCCGACCCAGGAATCAAACCCGGGTGTCCTGCATTGCGGGCAGATTCTTTACCAACTGAGCTACGATGTATTTTTTTCCTCTCTGTTGATATACCGAAATGACTCCGTCAATATGTAACTACCTTAACAGAAGTTATTTTTGAATTTAACATGTCTCAAAGTTTTACATATTTGTATTTTCTGCATCATTTGAATTTTATAAACTAAGTATATGTATATATATATATATTCAGACTGAGCGACTGAACTGAATGCCTGTTATGTGACTCCTCTTGGGTGTTTTTTCAAAAGAAATACCTGGACTTAAATTTCTTGTCAAGCATTTTTACAGTTTGCTGCTTTCCGATCCCACTCACTGACTGACTTGACAAGTTACTTAACCTTTGTCTGTCTCAGGTTCCTCATATGTGAAATGAGGATGACGACATGATGCAAGCCTTTTGAAAGGATTAAGTGAGTAAACCCATTTAAAACTTGTAGACCATGCCTGGGCACTTTGCATGTCTTCATTGGGTGTAAGCTCTTGCATTTTGGGAGCAACACTGCATAAAGATTGGGTGTGATTTTATTTGTTACTGACACTTTTCAGTGACTATGAACCTTCCTAGAGAGACGAAAGCAGTGACCTCCTGGACTGAGAGGGTCTGCCAGTCTACTAGCTCGTGTGATCAGCCCATCAAAGGGGGAATAATGGGCCGATTGCTTGCTTTGAGAATGCCTGCCGCCCCCAAATTTATGGTTTTACAGTGGAAAACATTCCTGCACATGACACAAGACCCAGAATTTTATGAGTGATACATATAATTACACAAACATTTAAGTTGGAAACACAAGCAGTGAGCTTTACTCATATAATGTGTACGTATATATTATATACAGGTACATACGCCCCAAAATTTGTTATGGGAAAAAGTAGACCCTGATCCCATCCCACATTTCTTTTCTTTGAAGAATAAACACTTTAAGGTCAGGAAACCGACTGGCTGTTTATCTCCTTATCTCTAAATAAATACTGATGCTCCGATTTTCCAGTTTCCCACCCCAGATGCTGCAGACCGGCCTGAACAGGGGAAAGTGGAGTGTGTGTGGTTCCCTGCCTGCCAGTCATCTCCAAGGCAGCCGCCAGGACTTCCACTCACCTGCAGACCCACACAGCCCACCTCACCACTCCGCAGGGAACCGCAAACGGAACTTTGCCAGAACAAATGCCAGGCCGGCAGCTTTGCGATTTGGGGGTGAACCGGGTTCCCGGACACTTCAGGAAAGGGTGGCAGCTGCTCCAGCGTCAGGCGCTGTGGGTCGCCCCAACCCAGGGACCGCCCCGCCACGGTACCCGCTCGCTCCTCTCCCTTCCAGTCCCTTTCTCCCTTCGGGCTCATCCTCTGTTCTCTCCAGCTCTTGCCCTTCCGGCGATCTTTTCTTCGGAGGAGGAAATGGCAACCCACTCCAGTATTCTTGCCTGGAGACTCCCATGGACAGGGGAGCCTGGCGGGCTACAGTCCGTGGGGTTGCAAAGAGTCGGACACGACTGAGCCCAGAGCACGCGCGCACCCCTTTCTTTTCCCGTCCTCCAAAGACAGCTGCGTCATTCAGTCCTTTGTAACCGCTGAAAGTTCCAAAATACAAGCGTCGGAGAGATGCTCCTTAGAACCGCGAAGGGAACCACCTTAACTAGCTATTCAGGTCCATCACGGGCCTCATCCGTGTTTTTCTCACGAGCAGTAGAGGACACAAGTGTTTCCATCCGCTCACGTCATGGGGTGTCTTCTCCGTGGAGCAGAGTCCCAGCAGGACGAAGGGGGCCCGGCCGGGGGTGCGGACTCCAGGCAGCTCGTCTCCCCTTCGGCCCCGGAGCAGCCTGG
>NW_011477222.1:14481-15895 GCF_000754665.1 Bison bison bison | reverse complement strand
CCTAAGGCCACTTGACCTCACACTCCAGGATTTCTGGGTCTAGGTGAGTGACCACACAATCATGGATATCTGGGTCAGTAAGGACTTTTGTATAGTTCTGTATATTATTGCCACCTGTTCTTAATCTCTTCTGCTTCCATTAGGTCCTTGCTGTTTCTGTCCTTTATCATGCCTATGGTGCATGAAATGTCCCCTTGATCTCTCCAGTTTTCTTGAAGAGATCTCTAGTCTTTCCCATTCTATTATTTTCCTCTATTTCTTTGCACTGTTCATTTAGGAAGGCCTTCTTATTTCACCTTGCTATTCTCTGGAAATCTGTGTTCAGTTGGGTATATCTCTCCTTTTCTCCTTTGTCTTTTGCTTCTCTTCTTTCCTCAGCTATTGCTTCTCTTCTTTCCTCAGCTAATTGGAAAGCCTCCTTAAACACCTACTTTGCCTTCTTGCATTTCTTTTTCTTTGGGATGGTTTTGGTCATTGCCTCCTGTGCAATGTTATGAACCTCCATCCATAGTTCTTCAGGCACTCTACAAAAACTAATAGCTTGAATCTATTTGTCATCTCCACTGTATAATCATAAGGGGTTTTATTTAGGTCATAACTGAATGGCCTAGTGGTTTTCCCTACTTTCTTCAACTGAAGCCTGAAATTGCAATAAGGAGTTGATGATCTGAGCCACAGTCAGTTCCAGGTCTTGGTTTTGCTAACTGTATAGAACTTTTTCATCTTTGGATGCAAATAATATAATCAATCTTATTTTGTATTGACCATTTGATGGTGTCCATGTGTAGAGTTGTCTCTTGTGTTGTTGGAAAAGGGTGTTTGCTATGATCAGTGTGTTCTCTTGGCAAAATTCTGTTAGTCTTTGCCGTGCTTCATTTTGTACTCCAAGCCAAACTTGCCTGTTTTTCCAGGTATCTCCTGACTTTCTACTTTTGCATTCCAGTCTCCTATGATGAAAAGGACACACCTTCATGGATCACAACCTTGCCATATAAAAGGGGCTATGAACTCAGTGAAGCCATGAGCCATGCCGTGCAGGGCCACCCAAAACAGACAGGTCAGAATAAAGAGTTCTAACAAAATGTGGTCCACTAGAGGAGGGGATGGCAAACCACTCCAGTATTCTTGCTGTGAGAACCCCATGAACAGAATATATATACACACAAGCATATACATGCATGCATATATACATATGCAAAAAGTATATACTATCATATTCTTCTTTGGGTCACTTGTTGAAGTTAATGTAAATTGTATCTATTGCACTACATTGCATTTTTTTACTCAATAGTAGTTTTACTATTTCTTAGTATTAATATAGAAAATTATAGTTTTGATATGTATGATCCTATTGT
This sequence comes from Bison bison bison, assembly GCF_000754665.1. Lineage (NCBI taxonomy): Eukaryota > Metazoa > Chordata > Mammalia > Artiodactyla > Bovidae > Bison > Bison bison. Next base: position 14,540 of record NW_011477222.1, on the reverse strand, counting down.
CATTTTCTTAATTGTTCTGGGTTTAAGTGCATGTATGCACTTCCACCTACCACATCACT
>NW_011477222.1:9901-12880 GCF_000754665.1 Bison bison bison | reverse complement strand
ATCAGGACCTCAGATTTTTACTATACTGGGTAGGACCATTTGCCCCTAAACTAAATAGCTTTTGATACCTGGGTTTCTCAGACTAGGATAGACAACTCAAATAATGCTGCTGCCTTTTAGTTTGCTGTCAGGTAACCCTGTATTTTTTTCAATGTGCCTGCTTCTAGATTCAGCACATCACTTTCTAAACATGGTGGGCTGAGAAAATAAAGATGAGTGTTGATCTGAATATAGGCCAAGATGGTCCATTTGGCTGTAAGACATTTTCTAGTCAATCTATTACTTGAATTTTATTATAATGGACATTGACTCGTTTATTTATTCATCTACTTTTGCTACTTAGTGATGAGATTTGCCTTTTTTTCTGAAATCCTGTCCTTTTATCTAGTTAGATGAATTTGTAATATAAAATCTAAACATTCTGCATATATGTTTATATGCATGTACATAGGAACAAGCTTCTGAGTCCTGAAATCCCAATGATGTCATAAATCTAGAAAACATACCCTTTTCCTGTTAGTTGTTACTTCTAAGGGTTTGATTAAATTTAATTTTAAAATTTTGCCATGGACACATTATAGGTTATGCCAAGTAACTCAGTTAAATATTTTAATGAATAAATTTTATACAGATTTTGAGTGAGAAATGGAATAAATAAAACAAAAGGTCCAAGAAAAATATGTTTTGAAATATAGGATATTTTCTCTTTCAAATATCAGTATTTTGAAAAGAAGACAACACCTTAAAATAGTTTTCACAGGTTACTATTCTGAAAAGTCTTTTGAGTGTATCAAATTTGCCCTTTTTGAATATGAGCTATGAGTTGCTTTTCTGAAAATATATTTCTCTATTTTTTAAACCAAAATCTCAAAATATATTTTTTAGTTTGAGCTTTTCTTTTAGCAGAAGTTCAAGCTTTTGCTTCTGCATTACTATTTCACATGTGCTACAATGGACCATAGTCATTTTTATTGAAAAGGACAAAGAACAAATAAAAGAACATTTATGAACTGTTATAAATTGTAGTATTTATTTAGATCATTTCAGCACTGAAGACTTCCTTTTTGTCCCACCAGTATTTTTATCTTATTTTTTTCTATTTAAAAGAAAATATCCCTGAACAGCACTTTTCAGTGTCCTCATCTGTGCTAAGCAATCATTTTGTCTTTCATCAGCCACTTAGGGTGATACTCTGAGGATACACAATGCCAGGGTTCTGCCTCCATGGCAAGCACCAGATTGTCTTGATCCCTCATTGGACTGTAAAATTAAAGTACCATTAATGTTTTATTATTTAAAACCTGCTTAATTAAATATAATTGAATAATTTAACAAATATCTATTGAACATCTTCTATATGCAAAACACTTTGCTAGTGTAATTCTCTTTGTACACTTAAGTACTTTCTACTTTTTGTAGATTTGTCCTCTATGTATCTCTTTTTCTCTCTACTTCTATTTCATTCCTGCTTCAGGGAAGTTACTGGAATACACACGAATGATGTTCTCTGAATTGTTTGAAGAGTACTGTTCTTGTAACCTTCATTACCAATTTTGATTACCAAGATAGATCCAATTGATGAAGCCATAGGTCAATGATAGCAACTTGTTTGGAAGGATGGCTGAACCAGTAACTGACAAGCTTGGCTTTAAATGTTCCTTTAAACTGTGTTTGTCAGTGCCTCATAACAGAGACAGAGATTAATAGTGTTTTAATTGTCACTATAACTCAAAGGGATGAACCCAAGGATCTGAGAGAAATATTAGGCCAAACTTTTATTGTGAGAAAAGAGAAATAATTCAGTTAATAATAGAGTTGGCATTTATTTGATTTATATTTATATTCTCTCAAGGTTCTCCACCCTCCTTAGATGGTGTATAATAAAAGAAGGCAGTATTCATGTTAAAAGGAGCTGAGTTTATAAACTAGTAAGGAAAACTGATCAGACCACTATATTCTAACTTTTAAAATACAATTAGTTCATCATTCAGCTTTGCAGTTATAATTAATGTAGCTTAATTTTCTTCAACTAAATCTTTTCTTGCCATTTGTATGGTTCAAATTGGTAGGAGCCTGTCTCTGTATTTTAGCACAAGTGTATGAAATTTCAATCGATTTAAGAGTGTTTGACCAGTTAAATGTTGCCTGAACCGTTATTAGCATTTTATTTTATTTTTTATGGGGGAAAATCAATTTTGTTATTAGCATTTTAATTGGTTGCATTATGGGGAAGGGTTGTTCTACTGCATTTCCCCCACACTTTCATTCTTACATAGCTTTCTAATGGCTTAATGGTCCATCTGGATCATTTACTCTACAATAGTTTAATTCTATTTGCTAGTTTTGTCATCTGTAGATTTCCAATTTAAATATTTAGAAACATCACATGATGCCATATTGCTTAAGTGGTTTAGTGTAATTGTTTTGCAAGCATGAATGAAACATGCCTCATGTCTTATTTTTATAAAATTTAAATGGAAGTTAATTTATACAGAAGAATAATCAAACCCCTGCAGATATATGTTATCATTGAGATATCCAGCTCTGCATGGGACATCAAACACGAACAACTGAAAAATATGCTTTCCTTTGACCCTGCTGCTGTTGTGTTTCATATTTGTGTATAAGATGGCTCATCTTACACAGAGTTTCCTAATTTCTTATTCTCGGATGATAGGAAAGAAATTCAAGGGTATCAAATGCCACATGTTTCTTGGATTTTTCTGGAAAAGCGGGGTTAATCTTGTATTTGAAAGTAGTAATAAAAATACCCAAGTTGCTTGCTGTATTGTCCAGATAAATAAGTCTTCATCAAGGAAACACACACTTTGTATCCTGGTGCTAGAACAATCCAGCAAATAATCCAACTCTGATACATTAATTCTAACAGAATGAGTTGGATGAATGTGATAAAATACAGTAGGGCATTAATGAAAAAGGGATATGATTGTTTGCCTCAAAAATTTACAGATTGTTATG
>NW_011477222.1:8973-9801 GCF_000754665.1 Bison bison bison | reverse complement strand
TCTATACATCTGTGTCTCTTTTGCTATCTCACATACAGGGTTATCATTACCATCTTTCTAAATTCCATATATATGCATTAGTATACTGTACTGGGGTTTTTCTTTCTGGCTTACTTTACTCTGTACAATAGGCTCCAGTTTCATCCACCTCATTAGAACAGATTCAAATGTATTCTTTTTAATGGCTGAGTAATACTCCATTGAGCATATGTACCACAGCTTTCTTATCCAATCATCTGCTGATAGACATCTAGGTTGCTTCCATGTCTTGGCTATTATAAACAGTGCTGCTATGAACATTGGGGTACACATGTATATACCATGTTCATGGATCAGAAGAATCAATATAATGAAAATGAGTATACTACCCAAAGCAATCTATAGATTCAATCCAATCCCTATCAAGCTACTAACGATATTTTTCAGAGCTAGAACAAATAATTTCACAATTTGTATGGAAATACAAAAAGCCTCATAGCCAAAGCAATCTTAAGAAAGAAAACTAGAACTGGAGGAATCAACCTGCCTGACTTCAGGCTCTACTACAAAACCACAGACATCAAGACAGTATGGTACTGGCACAAAGAAAGAAATATAGATCAATGGAAAAAAATAGAAAGCCCAGAGATAAATTCATGCACCTATGGACACCTTATCTTTGATAAAGGAGGCAAGAATATACAGTGGATCAAAGACAATCTCTTTAAAAAGTGATGCTGGGAAAACTGGTCAACCACTTGTAAAAGAATGAAACTAGAACACTTTCTAACACCATACACAAAAATAAACTCAAAATGCATTAAAGATCTAAACATAAGACCAGAAACT
>NW_011477222.1:6052-6390 GCF_000754665.1 Bison bison bison | reverse complement strand
GCAGATGAATGGATAAGAAAGCTGTGGTACATATACACAATGGAGTATTACTCAGCCATTGAAAAGAATTCATTTGAATCAGTTCTAATGAGGTGGATGAAACTGGAGCCTATTATACAGAGTGAAGTAAGCCAGAAAGAAAAACACCAATACAGTATACTAACACATACATATGGAATTTAGAAAGATGGTAATGATAACCCTGTATACGAGATAGCAAAAGAGACACTGATGTATAGAACAGGCTTATGGACTCTGTGGGAGAGGGAGAGGGTGGGAAGATTTGGGAGAATGGCACTGAAACATGTGAAATGTCATGTATGAAACGAGATGCCAGT
>NW_011477222.1:3752-5952 GCF_000754665.1 Bison bison bison | reverse complement strand
TGGTGCACTGGGACGACCCAGAGGGATGGTATGGGGAGGGAGGAGGGAGGAGGGTTCAGGATGGGGAACACATGAGAAATAAAGGAATAAAAAGTTAAAAAAAATAAAAATAAAAAAATAAAAACTAAAAAAAAAAAATAAACATGCATGGAATATGTTAAAAAAAATAAAAATAAAAACAACCAGGAAAACCAAACACGAACAGGAACCTTCAGAGCATTGGTGATATGCGATAGCTAATGGGATACTTCCCTGCATCCTGTTCGTAGTAATGTTGGGAAGCCCAATATCTGCTTTCAGACAACATCTCATCTGGCTTATGTCAATGCATGGGGTTTTCATCATATTGTTTACTTCTTTGGAAACTTCTGGGTGCATGCACATTTGACCTGAATGCAGGAAGGAGAGTTTCTAATGAGTTGTGGACCATTCAGAAGGCATTTAGTTTACTATACAAAAATCCTATCTTACCACAAAGTTGAGCATGACACCTTACATAGTGCCATGCAATGATCCCTCTTTGTTTGTAGGTAAGTACAAACTCTTCTAATGAGATCTGATTGAATTTATAAGCAGATTTGAACCTACCTCTCAAATCTCAACTCCTATTGCTTATGCTCCAAATCAAGCTATTTGTCATTCTTCCAATATTCCTCATTCTTCCATATCTCTGTGGCTTCAAACACACTATCCTCCTACTAAGAATGTGAATTTACCTTTCTTTGCTTAGGGAATACCTGATCATCCCTCAAGACTCCCGTCAGATACAAAATTTTCTCTGAGGGCTTTCCTGATCTGCTGGGTAAACTTAGTCACTCCCTCTTCTATTTTCTCATAGAATTTTACAAAATCTCAACTCTAATACTCAAACTTGTTGTGTGAAGTTTTAAATTTTTAAGTATATTTTCTAGTCCTTGCCATTGGACAACATTTGACTGCTTTTCAGTCTATTATACCGAGTTCTTCAGGGCCAATGAATAGTGTTTCAGTCATCCATTATATCTTCAGTGTTTAGTGCATAGCCCCACAGAATGTAGATATTCAGTTATTTTTTGTTGGATATTGTATGTTTAGGAGGAATATTCTAATTGATAAATTTGTTGATTGACCAGAACATGCATAACCTTATAAGCAGGAAATATAGGGACATGTCCAATACATTGTGTCCTACTGAAATTCTGGCTGTATCCATTAAACAGAGTGCTTATGTTGGACAAATACCTGGAAGTGGAAGAAAGCAGAGAGTAAGGAACAAACAAACAAACAAACAAAAAAAAGCCTAGAAAGAGACAAAGGAACACTGAAATGAAGGGTTTAAATTAACTTATCTGTGAAACAGAAGCAAAACTCACAGATATAAACAACAGACTTGTGGTTGCCAAGGGGGAGGGGGTGAGAGAGGGATAGAGTGAGAGTTTGAGATTAGCAGATGCAAACTATAATATATATAGGATAGATAAACTGTATACCACAGGGAATCATATTCAATATCCTATGACAAACCATTATGGAAAAGAATACTGGGGCATATTATACAGAGTGAAGTAATTCAAAACTAAAAACACCAATACAGTATATTAGTGCATATATATGTAATTTAGAAAGAAGGTAACAGTGACCCTATAAGCGAGACAGCAAAAGAGACACAGATATAAAGAACAGACTTTTGGACTCTGTGGGAGAAGGCAAGGGTGGGATGATTTGAGAGAACAGCATTGAAACATGTATATTATCATATGTGAAATAGATCACCAGTTCAAGTTTGATGCATGAAGCAGGCAGTGCACTGGAACAACTCTGAGGGATGGGATGGGGAGGGAGGTAGGAGGGGTGTTCAGGATGCGGGACACATGTACACCCATGGCTGATTCATGCCAATCTATGGCAAAAACCACTACAATATTGTAAAGTAATTAGCCTCCAATTAAAATAAATTAATTTTTTAAAAAGAGTATATGTGTGTGTGTGTGTGTGTGTGTGTGTGTGTTAGTTGCTTAGTCATGTCCAACTCTTTGCGACTCCATGGACTATAGCCTGCCAGGCTCCTCTGCCCATGGGATTCTCCAGGCAAGAATACTGGTTGGAGTGGGTAACAATTCCTTTCTCCAGGGAATCTTTCCAACCCAGGGATTGAACTCGAGGTTCCTGCACTGCAGGCAGATTCTTTACCATCTGAGCCACTAGGGAAGCCCATATATAT
>NW_011477222.1:0-1511 GCF_000754665.1 Bison bison bison | reverse complement strand
TGGATGAGTCATTTACCCACTTTAAGTCTCAGATTCTGTGTCTTTAATTTTTCTTTGGCAATACCATTTTAGCATTTAAGTTAACATCAAGTTAAAACATCAAGCACAATTTCTGGGATATATTGAATACTCAAAAAATGTCAGTTTCCTTTTATCCCTCTGATCTGTATGAGTATGTCCAATTTTGTTTTAGTTTTTGGTATCACACTGTTTCCTTAACTTTTGGGAGCCATCTTGAAAATATATAACTTTTGTTCAAGGGACACTGGCCAAAAACTATGAATGTCTCAGCGTAAAATCATGCCACCACTGGAGACATGAATATATTTCTTACTGATAGTAAAATTCTAATATATTTTTCAAGTATTTAAGGTAATATGATATTGGTGACATGGTTTGGAGAGCAATAATTGAATATTTGACTCAAATCCTTACTAGGCGGCCTATTAGAGACATGCCACATAGCTAGGAAAAGTCACTTAAATATTAGATGCCTTGGTCTCTCCAATCTTAGAGGCAGGAATAATCCTTGTTCACTGAAAACATAACATTTGCATTTTATAGTCTAATAAAAAACTTCCTAGGATATTAATATTGTTATTATTTTAGAAAGCATTTGGTAACATGTAAGCCCTTTCCAAAATAATAAAATTATAGGAATTTTTCAAGATGAACATATAATGAACTTTTCATAACAAAAGGCTTTATATTACAAGACAAAATTTGTCATTGAGTGGAGGGAAAGCATCATTGTAGTCATACAAAACATACTTGTTAGACTTTATTACAATTCTTTTTATAATAAGAAAAATACACTGAACATTATAAAATATTTGTAAAGAAAAATGGCCAAAATGATTTTCTTAGAAAGGAAGCATTCTAAATTCTACATTAACAAGTTATTAAGTAATCCAATATTATCCTGAAGACCTGGGGTGAGGGATTCAGAGAAAATACTATACACATTCCCTACCTTTAAAAAATCTGAAATCTAATTAGAGAAAGAAAGCTAATATGCATGAAACAACAGCTTATAAAACCAGATCGGATACAATTCAGAGCTAAGCTTAGTAGTACGAACTCATAAGTATTACACAGGTTCTGAGAAGAAAGAGATGACTTATCTCCAGAGTAACTGAAGATGTATTCAAGAAAGGGGTGGAATCTCACCTGGACTTTAACAAAAATGTGGAATTTGTATAGGCAGAAGAAGGTTTATTTATATAACAGACCACAATTATTATACAAGCAAAGTATTTGGTGAATGAGTATGGCACATCAGCGAGAAATAAAACAGAGGAAACATTTCAGTGAGGATGAAAGCTGTAGAATTATATTAGAACAGGTTTAAACTATGAAACACAAGCAGAGTTATTTGGACTTGATGTCATAGGAAACAATATAGAAAGTATGCCGTGCTAGAGATTTCCCAGATGTGGACTATGGGAGACTAGGTCCAGGAATATTTACAAGGAGCCTGTTGTAAGCATGAAATCACTCCTTGAAGAAAG
>NW_011477221.1:4880-5787 GCF_000754665.1 Bison bison bison | reverse complement strand
ATACAATGATATCATATTTGTCTATGTCTGACTTAGCATAATATTCTCTAGGTCCATGAACTTTGCTGCAAATGACAAAATTTCATTCTTTTTATGGCTGAATAATATTCCATTATACCACATCTTCTTTAACTATCTATGCGTATGGTGATAGACACCTGGGTTGCTTCCATATGTTAACTACTGAAAATAGTGCTGCTATGAACTTTGGGATGCTGGTATCTTTTTGAATTAGTGTTATCAGGTTTTTTCTAGATATATATCCAACAGTATAATTCCTGGATCATATGGTAGTTCTCTTTTTACATTTTTATGAAATCTCCATAGTTTTCCATAGTGACTGCACCAATTTACATTCCCACCAACAATGAAGGATTCCCTTTTCTCCTTATCGTTGCTAACATTTGTTGTATGTAGACTTTTTGATGATGGCCATTATGACAGGTATGGGGTGATATCTCATTGTTGTTTTGATTTGCATTTCTCTAATGATTACATATACACTCAGTTCAACTTTATTGCTTTATTATTCCATTTGGAGTTTGCATGGATGTTTTACTATGAGAGAATATCCATTATTGGTGAACTAGAAAATTTATCTTTAAGGAATGAACTTAAAACCACTAATTTCATACTTGGCTCCTTGAGAAAACTTGGCAGCATTTTTCTAGTTTGTTGAGAAATACAGTCCTTAAATCTACCACTCTTATCATCAAATGATCTTGAACTTTGAAAGCTAATCAAAGCAAGGAAAGGAAATTAATACATTAAGCCATGGGTTAGTAAACTGACCTGTGGGCCAAATCTGGTTTGCTGACTGTTTTCACATAACCTGTGAGCTAAGAACAGTGACAGACTTTATTTTCTTGGGCTCCAAAATCACTGCAGCTGGTGACTACAGCCATGA
>NW_011477221.1:0-1353 GCF_000754665.1 Bison bison bison | reverse complement strand
CATTGTGGCCCAGGGCACGGATTAGCACTCTCTAGCCCACCTGATATGTTTACTTCTATTTTCATTTACTTATCTCCTGCCAGTTTTTGTGAATAAAGTTTTATTGGAACACAGCCACGCTCATTTGCTTCTGTGTTCGTGGCTACTTGTGGCAAAGTTGAATAGTTATGACAGAGATCATGTGGCTTACAAGACCTGCAATATTTACTCTGTGCCCTTGACAGGAACACTTCACTGCTCTTCCTTGAGCTCTGTGCCCAGGACTCAAATTCTGCCCTGGGACTAGAGCCTTGTCTGCCTGCTTTGCTAGGAGAGGGAAAGGAAGCTGTGACTGGGGGGACACCCCGCACCCAGCCAGCCCTGGCAGCCCCCTCTGGGGTCTTTAGCTGTTAACACTTACTGTACCACTTGGAGGTGAATTTAGAAGCTTTCTAAAGTGCGAATGTGATCGTCTCTATCTGTCTGTCTCCTTGCTCCTTAATGTCCCCGAGGGAGAATCCACATTCTTTATCTCTGCCCTGTGGGGGCGGGCCCCTGTTTGCTTTGTTTCCTTTGGGTATCTTATTTTTGGAAACTTTTATTTCTCCCTAGCCTTAATTAATTAACTTCGTATTCAATCCCCAAACACACAGGTGGACACACAAACAAACACACACACATCCTCCCTACCTCTAACTGTGCTAAACTGTTTTAGAAGTCCTAAATTGTGTCACACCTTTGAGCCTTTAAATATACTCTTCATTTTGTCTGGAACAATCTTTACCTTGCCCCCCTTTCACCTAGAAAAGGACCATTTGGTTTTTTATCTTTCAGTTTCTAATCTATGCTTATTCCATGTAGCCTTTCTAACTCCCCATCCTGGGTTAAATGGCTTGGCGAGCATCTTTTGTTAGTTAAGATAATCTAATTGTTTTATCAGGTTAACCCCTCAATTTGAGAATAAGTGGTTTATTCTTACTTGGAGCCCCTAACAGGCCTTCCTGCTGCACTGAAGGAGCTCTGCTCTACACACTCACTCAGAGCACCCAGAAGCTGGAGGCTGTCTCCTCCTCAGTATGCGATTCAAGGTTGCCCTGCCCACCACGGTTCAGCGACAGATGATGGGAGAGAAAAGGGGGAAGACTGGATGGGAGGTTTTGAAGGGCAATGCCTGGAATTGAAGTACATCCTTCTACCCACACTCCATTAACCTCAACCCTAGCCATATCTAAATGCAAGAGTGGCTGGGAAATTTAGTCCAGCTGTGTACGCAGTTTCTGCTGGGCATCACGTGCCCTACTTTTATCATAACATTTATTCATTCACTATGTGGTAGATTGTACTTTTGTTCCCAATTCTTAAACCTTCACTGAA
>NW_011477220.1:9092-10053 GCF_000754665.1 Bison bison bison | reverse complement strand
AGTTTTCCAAATTTGCTGGCATATTGAGTGTAGCACTTTCACAGCATCATCTTCCAGGATTTGAAAGAGCTCAACTGGAATTCCATCACCTCCACTCTCTTTGTTTGTAGTGATGCTTTCTAAGGCCCACTTAACTTCACATTCTAGGATGTCTGGCTCTAGATGAGTGATCCCACCATCGTGATTATCTTGGTCATGAAGATATTTTTTGTACAGTTCTTCTGTGTATTCCTGCCACCTCTTCTTAATATGTTCTGCTTCTGTTAGGTCCATACCATTTCTGTCCTTTATCGAGCCCATCTTTGCATGAAATGTTCCCTTGGTATCTCTAATTTTCTTGAAGAGATCTCTAGTCTTCCTCATTCTGTTGTTTTCCTCTATTTCTTTGCAGTGATTCCTGAGGAAGGCTTTCTTATCTCTTCTTGCTATTCTTTGGAACTTTGCATTCAGATGCTTATATATTCCCTTTTCTTCTTTGCTTTTCGCTTCTCTTCTTTTCACAGCTATTTGTAAGGCCTCCTCAGACAGCCATTTTCCTGTTTTGCATTTCTTTTCCATGAGGATGGTCTTGATCCCTGTCTCCTGTACAATGTCACGAACCTCAGTCCATAGTTCATCTGGCACTCTATCTCTCAGATCTAGGCCCTTAAATCTATTTCTCACTTCTACTGTATAATCATAAGGGATTTGATTTAGGTCATACCTGAATGGTCTAGTGGTTTTCCCTACTTTCTTTGATTTAAGTCTGAATTTGGCAATAAGGAATTCTTGATCTGAGACACAGTCAGCTCCTGGTCTTGTTTTTGTTGATTGTATAGAGCTTCTCCATCTTTGGCTACAAAGAATATAATCAATCTGATTTCGGTGTTGACCATCTGGTGATATCCATGTGTAGAGTCTTTTCTTGTGTTGTTGGAAGAGGGTGTTTGCTATGACCAGTGCATTTTCTTGGCAAAACATA
>NW_011477220.1:3930-5774 GCF_000754665.1 Bison bison bison | reverse complement strand
AATGGAGAAGGAAATGGCAACTCACTCCAGTGTTCTTGTCTGGAGAATCCCAGGGACGGCAGAGCCTGGTGGGCTGCCGTCTATGGGGTCGCACAGAGTCGGACATGACTGAAGCGACTTAGCAGCAGCAGCACACTAATTTATTTATTTAAATTCTAAACGACCCTTGATTTTAGTAGAAACATTTATAATGTATATAATGATCTAAGATATTTGTCTTTGTTTTTTTTTAATTTAATTATGTATTTTTACTGTTTCCTTCTTTTGCTGCATTATGGTCTGTATTTTATTTTCAATGTTTTAACTCAAAAAATACTAGAATGATTATTTTCCCTATGTATTATTGACTATTTACAGAACTTTAACAGTGTCTACAAACAACGTCTAAAATACCTAGTATACTTTTTCTTAAAATATTATTTTCTTACTTTGCTTTCTGACTACTGAATATACTATATCTACATATGCTAAACCAAGTCATTCAGTCAGTCAATTAATCACAGACACTGGGCTACATCTCTCTCTCTTGTTTTTAATACCATGTAATCATCACTTTGGAGAAGGAAATGGCAATTCACTCCAGTATTCTTGCCTGGGACATCTCATGGACAGAGGAGCCTGATGGACTACAGTCCACGGAGTCACAAAAAGTTGGACATGACTTAGAGAATAAGCACACAATCATCACATTGTGGGACTATAGAAGGAAATAATTTCTAGAAATATATTGAACTTCATTTTATATAATACCAGAAATATTGACTGTAAAGGATATTTTTAATACACACTTCACTCAAAACTATAATACATTCCTCTGATAAATGAGGAAGAATCAATGATATATGGTATTTTCCAGCAATGATTGCTTTTTCTGTACTTTCTCCTGTATTTTCCTATGAATGAGTGACAAAAGTTTTTAAGCATAAATATTCTGAAACATATCTGCATGTTATAAAAACTGATCAAAGATAAAAAAATAGAAAAATTAATTACTCTCATATGCAAATTATTTAAGGTGTATGGGTTTGTCAAACTAAATTTTTAAACAGGAGAAAAATATATTTTTCAAGCCCAAAGTGATGTTTTCATTAACATGATTAGTTTTAAGTATTAATTTATTTATCAAATAAGTCTATTTAATATATAATTGTCCTAATAAAGTTATAACCTTTTACTCACCTAATATACTTGTCATATCATTGTATAGTTCAAGAAGATAAAAGCTGATTTGCGTGTAAGTGAAGCTACTATTTTGACATGTAATGTGATATTACAAAGGTGTAGTTACTTGAAATGCCTGTGCTGTGATACATACATACATATACACATATATGTATATATGTTCCTGTATTCATATACATGTATATGTATATATGTGTATATATATGCATATGTATGTGTATGTATATATGTTCCTGTGCTGTGATATATATATATATGTATAAAACCCCTATCATCATTTTTGTATTTATAGCTCTAGGCATTTTGCAAGCCTCACCATGTTGATGAATGGATGACCAAATTTCCCAACTTTCAAGCCTTCTTGAAAGCCATACTCTATAAGCACAAAGTATTATGATTTGAGACTATATACTCAAACTCTGAAATAAAAGTATACAATGTAATTTCTTGATAGGGAATATTTGGCATTTCCCATACATCCCCTAATTCAGTATTCCTACAGTTTTCAGTCAGAAGACTATGATTTTATGTGGAAGGAAATACTAAAAAGAACAATTTCCTAATACACCAAAATCTGAAAGTGGTTTTCACCACTCATGTAGTAGTAATTTTTGAGTATTTATACTTACTGAACTGCTTATTCCATCATTCTTTTCAGACTT
>NW_011477220.1:0-1634 GCF_000754665.1 Bison bison bison | reverse complement strand
GAGGATTATTGGGGAGAAGTTCTCTCTGTTTCTCTCGATCTTTCTTTCTCTCTGACTTGATGTGTTTTGTGAAAAGGAGAGAGGATAGACTTAGTATTAAGTAGACATTATATAAAATCTCCCAACAACATGAAAAAGAACTGAAAGCTTCATCAAAGGACTGAACTTCTGAATCAAGCAAAACTGGAAACCTGCATTGACTTTGAATTTCCTCATTAATAAACAAATAAATCCTATTTATTGATTGAAAGAATTGACTAAGTGAAATATTCTACATAATAAAAAATACAGTATTGTATATGAATAGGACTGACTTGTCAATTCAATCTTTCAGCAAATTTTTCTTTATAGGCACAGTTAACCTTTTTTTTTTCAATGATTTTCATCCAAAATACTATCATCTGTAAATTAGTTTATTTTCTGTTTTACAAGAGTAAATGTGATTTGTTTTGTTTCGCTTTTTTCTCTTCTAGAGCAAGTAAGTAAATGTTTTCCTTCCTCACCATTATATTCACCAATCACCAATTATGAGGTGAACCATGATGACTATAGTATATACTTTGTCCTCTCCTAAATTTTATTTTTGTTCATTTTTTTTCACCTTTTTTCTTTGGTTGGATTTGGTTCTGTAGAGAATTGGCATTCTTTGCCAAAATTCACTCAAAAGTTAACACTGTCTTGATGACTGAAAGATTAAAGTCTAGAAATTTCAGGTACTCAGGAGAGCAACCATATAGCCTTCTGAGGGCAAAGAAAAAGAGATTAAAAAAAGATAACCTCAGACATACTTTTAAGTCAAGGGGATGAGAATCTTCCTGCCAATGCAGGGGATACAGGTTTGATCCCTGGTCTGGGAATATTTCACATGCTGTGGAATAACTAACCCATGCACCTCAACTACTGAAGCCCATGTGTAGAAACTACGGAAAGTCGCATGCCTAGAGTCTGTGTTCTACAATAAGAGAAGCTCTATCAATGAGAAGTCTGTGCACTGCAATGAAAAGTAGCCTCCAACTGCCACAACTAGAGAAAGCCTGCATGAAACAAAGAAGAGCCAACAGAATAATAATAATAATAACTTTTCCTTATATTTCACCATGTTGCGGGGAAGAGAAAGAAAGACATCTTATTTACCTAATGATAGTACTTTCCACTGAGTTTGATTCAAAAACTAGAATTTATCTTAGAGTCTCAGAATGGAGAGAAAGTGTGTTTCAGATAAAGTAGAAAAATTATTGTCCTTTTATAGAACTTTAACCTCTAATTGATCACACCAGATCTGTTTCTGGTATGACAGTATATGAAGTTCCACTGACATGTCTTCCAGTGAGGCTGCTGAAAATTATTATTATTAATAATAATCAATCCCCAAACTCATAAACTTTCTGGAAATAGTATTTAAACAGCAAATGAAAAGAATATCTACTTAAGAAAATCTATGGAAATTGAGTAAGAATGGCAAGAGTATGTGATATTTGATCAAAGACAACTCCCTCTTTTCCTTCTCCCAGCTCAGTGAGGAAAAGACTCCATTTCAAACTAACATGCAGCAAAGAACATGAGTCTCACTATCCATTGACATCCCAGTCAGAGAGTTTCCTTCCTGGAAGGAATAAGACATTAGCATTTATCAT
>NW_011477219.1:12800-13746 GCF_000754665.1 Bison bison bison | reverse complement strand
CATTCTTTCTGAAGTTATTTCTCCACTGATCTCCAGTAGCATATTGGGCACCTACTGACCTGGGGAGTTCCTCTTCCAGTATCCTATCATTTTGCCTTTACATACTGTTCATGGGGTTCTCAAGGCAAGAATACTGAAGTGGTTTGCCATTCCCTTCTCCAGTGGACCACATTCTGTCAGACCTTTCCACCATGACCCACCTGTCTTGGGTGGCCCCATGGGCATGGCTTAGTTTCACTGAGTTAGACAAGGCTGTGGTCTTAGTGTGATTAGATTGGCTAGTTTTCTGTGAGTATGGTTTCAGTGTGTCTGCCCTCTGATGCACTCTTGCAACACCTACTGTCTTACTTGGGTTTCTCTTACCTTGGACGTGGGGTATCTCTTCACGGCTGCTCCAGCAAAGTGCAGTCATTCTCTTGATATATGTGAAAGGATAAATGGAGAGCAAAGTTTCACTTTGCTTTATGAGGTCTCAGGAGATAGAATCTGTATCAAATGACAAAAGCTAGAGACATAAGGTCAACATAAGGAAGAATTTCTAGAAATCAGAGCAGTGTAAAAATGAATGTTTGGGCATCAGAAATAGTTCTCTGTTATGAGGGGTATTCAAATAGAGGCTGAATGACTGTGTGGTGGGGAGAAAGTAGGTGCTGTTTCTAGGATTGTATGGGGGGTTGCTATAAATGATCTTTAAGATCTCTTCCCACTCTGAGAGTATTTGGGTCTATGATTCACTAACATGCCTCCTTAAAATAGACGTAAGCAGTTTTCAAGTTTTAAGAACATATAAAAACAGATTAATTCAAATTGAAAACAGAATAAAAGTTTATAGGAAACAGAACTAGAAAGTTAAGACAGCATTATGATAAATTACTGTCTTTGACCACTAAATTTTACTCTGAGTTTCTTGGTAGTTAAAGTAAAAATGGAAGAAATCAACAAAATT
>NW_011477219.1:7251-9729 GCF_000754665.1 Bison bison bison | reverse complement strand
TTTCTGTCCTTTATTGTGCCCATCTTTTTATGAAATATTCCCTGCTAATTACTTGCTGGCAAAGTGAGAGGGTAAGAGGCAGAAAAGGAGGAAATAGACTGCAAGTGTCAGATGACATTCTTTTTCTTTCTCTATACAAAATTAAAAGGAGGTTTCTTTTACAATTCTATGTTGCCATGACGACACCTGCTTCCACCTGAACTTAACTTTCTGCAAACCTTGAGCTAACCAATGTGTTTTTCTTATGGAAATGTTTTTCTTAGGCTATGTTAATGAACTATGTATTTACCTTAGACTCTGTCTTTCTTCAAGTTGGTTCAGCCTAAGACTCAGAAGCGATAATGGCTCAACAAACCAGTATGTTTTACTCATGGAAATGTTCTCTTAATCTATGTTTATGAAACTATGTATTTACTTGGAAATCTGCCTTTCTTCAAGATTCATGTCAATTGTTTTATGGCCCGGGATGACTCACCTTGTGCCAATGTTATCTCAAAATGCTTGTTGTGGGTGAGTGGCCTGGTGCCACTCTCAGAGTTTTGAGACATTTCCTTTCTCTAATTAGCAGCTTGCTGATAGGTATATAACTTCTTGCTAAATACTAGCAAGGGGGCACTCTTTTGGCCCCCTCTATGTCTATGTCAGAAGCTTTCTCTATCTCTTTCATACTTTAATAGAACTTTATTGCACAAAAGCTCTGAGCAATCAAGCCTCATCACTGGCCCCAGATAGAATCCTGGTGTCGTTCATGTCTCATAGTTTTGCCAAGCAGCAATCTTTGAAGAGGGCAATAGAGATATGCATCCTGGTCCTACCTCTCAAATAGAGATGCCCTGAGGATGGAAGAAGAGAAAATACATGTCAAAGCACTGTAAGAGAAAGTTGCAATATCTGAACCATATGTCAAGGGTGAGAGATTTAATGTTATTGCCACCAGACTGCATCTCACCAGGGCCTAAGCCTCTGGCAGGGCTTTGGTGGTTAGCAACTGGGAAAAGTCAGTTGGTCAGGTTTGCTATGAAGTGTCATTGCACATCTACAGGGGCAAGGCATCCAACCTCATGGAAAGATGGTTTTGAGAAATTAATGAAGCTTTGATAGAGTAAGGACTCTCATTGTCCAGTATCAGAGTAGGTCTTAGTCAAAGACATGTGCTAGCAACCAAAAGTAATTTCAAAATAATTCAAATTCTTACACTAATCAAAAACCATGAAGGGGATTCAGAACAACTCATTGAATACCCCTTTGTCTCCTGTGGTTTTTTTGCATCACATTCCACAGGTCTCCAGTGTCTCTCTCCTTAATTTGTCCCCCACACTTCCAACTTTTCCAAGACTTTCAGGCAGAACAGTTCTCTTTTCTCAATATTTCCCTCTCTCCAAGTACTTCATTATGTGTATTGGCTTAGAATGCAGCCTAAATCCTTTCCCTCTGCTTCTCATGTATTCTTGCTGTCTCTTCTTGGTTGTGTATCACAAAAGGCCAAAAATTAGTTTGTCAAACATATGAGAGAGATATTGTAATGTTGAGAATCTGAGAAAATAAAACTCAACTTCTCCTTGCTGCACTGGGAGAGGGAGAAGATTGTTAACATATACACATGAATAATTTTCACCCCATTACATGCCACAACGTGGAAATTCAGTCAATTCTTCATTATAGACAGATGGATCATCAGAATAACTCACTTTCACTCTTTTGTTATTAACTCAATTTCTCTTGTTTTTCACTCCAACTTATAGAAACAGATTTTCCCACAAGAGTTGGAAACAAAAACCCTTGGAAACAATAGCTAATTATCACAAAACCTCCTTGTGGATGTGGTGAGTAAAGGAATAAGCCTGGTGGAAAGGCAGGGGTTCCTCCTGGACTGGTTGTACACATCATTCTAAAAGATGATCTTTTGTGTGCAGAAGGAACAAGGAAGAGTGGACTAAACCTCTCAGTGCTTCCTATGTCTTCCCTTTGCAATGTAGCTTCTCAATATTTGGCTTGTGGTATGAAATTCCCAAGCTTTAGGAATACCTCTTCAAATAAAAACCCAACCCCAAATTCTAAAGCCAAACATAAATATTTTGGTAACTGATCACACCATTCATTCTTATCTATTGGCAAAGATTCTGGTTGAAAGACAGAAACTGAGTTGAAAGCCCCTTAATGGTGTGGAGAAAACACCTTCATCCTCTCATTTATGGCTCTAAAACACTGGCTACAGAGTTAAAGAAATGTCAACTTCTGTGTATTTTAGAAAGACCCAGGAAGTATACAGTATGACTAGATTTCTTCAAAATCCCACCCAGATTAAGATTGTAAATCATTTTTGTGGTCCTTCTAAACTTACTATTTTCATGTAAGTCATGGGATGCCAATAGCAGATGAGATATGCCTTCTGATTATAGATATGGGAAATAGTAGTTTGCATAAAATGTATACATGAGAATAAACTCAGTGATTCATACCAGTGTTGGCACAATGTCT
>NW_011477219.1:3469-6444 GCF_000754665.1 Bison bison bison | reverse complement strand
AAAAGCTACACAAATTATTTTTTTGGATGAGCTCAGTTAGTTACATCACATCAGTAGAAAGGAAAGACCTCGACTTTTGATTATTTAGTCTACACTCTTAAGAATTTCCTGACTTATACTTTCTAAATGGACTTAGTCTTTAGACCTTACAAGGAAGTAAATCATGCTTATGTGAGTAATGTATTTAGTCAGTGCTCTCCTCCCCCATGGGAAAGAGGCTTGAATTTACCAATCTATGGATCAGTTTAGGATCACATCAACCAATTAGTTTCCAAATCCACTAACCCAAATCTTCTGACTGTGAAAGATTACAACTAGAACGAGAATATGTTAAGAGCTGCCAGATCTCCCACATAACAGTTCTTCAGACTAGTTAAAATAATGCTTTCATTATATTACATTAACTGATATTAAGATTCCATCTTGTATTTATGCCAGTGAGTTCTAATTCACTTAATTAAGGCACTCACCAGAGTGGTATTATCTATCTTAAGAGAGACTTGAATTTATTCAAAGTCAGTTGTAGGCAATGGGGACACAACTTCAATGGAACTGTAGTTCTGACCTGTCCTTCTTGTCCTTTATAAATATAAACTTAGCTTCCAGAAGGATGATTTAATATATTGAATGTGAACCAGTAAATAGGCTAGTACAGAGGTCTAATACACCATTCACTTACCCTAAAGCAACAGAACAATTTGGAATAGGTTGTTGTCTAGCTTCTGTCCAAGGCATTACTCAGTAAAGTAACTAATTCATTGGTTAATCTGCATCCTGTGAGATCAGCTGGATATTCATACAGCCTGGCAATCTTGAGCATATGCTTGGCAGTTTCTTCAGTCATTTTAAAATCATAGTGTCAAAGAGGTACTGGCAAATGGGCAATAGATGGCGTTTCTTTGCCGCTTCTTTTTCCAATCTCATCTCTGAACCAAGGAATCAATGCAAGAATGACACATATGGCAAAGAGATCTGGGCAACTTCCCTATTCATCAAGTCTGCAGAAACAGCCAAACTAGATCCCCAAAGTGGATTTTTGTTTGCGGTAGGGGTGATGAAATGATCTGGGTTGTCTACAAGAAATCAAATAACTGAGGAATTTTCAAAGCTTTAGCTCATCATCCTTGGAGTAAACGTCAAATGTGGCTATTCTAGGCATCATTAGATTTCTGATGAGCCAGATAACATGTCATGTTCAGATCAGAAAATTGCTCATCTATTCCTTTTGGCAGAAAATCTCATCATCATAAGCACTATCATTGTGTACCTACTACGTGGCAGAAACTGTGCATACATGATCTTTTCCGATCCTCACATCAGTCTTGGGAGGCGGGCACTATTATTAAATCCAATTTTCAAATTAAGAAACTGAAGCTCAGAGGGGGTAACAAATTGCCCAAGATTACATGGCAAGTAGAATCAAAACCAGATTCACATTCTACTGTACTCAAACGATGCAAAATTATCCAAGGAGACCAAATAACATTTTCACTGCAGACTTTGCAAGGCAGTGGACTATTTCAAATTCTGAGTTCTAGGAATTTATTTCCCACTTGAGAGAACAGTTTCCTAAGTTTGAGGCTTGGTTCAACAGACAGTTGATGGATGAGGCAGCTACTAGAGAACACGCAAGGGTGGGGGGCAAGCATATTCAGAGTGTGTGCTCCTTGTGTTTTGTCTGGCTGGGTAGGTAGAAATGACTTCCTTAAAAATGTGAAACAAAATAAGCAAATACAAACCATTAAATCACTTTGCTCTTAACTGAAATTTCAGCCGTTAGAGAGATTTTGTTTTAAAACATTGGTCAAAGGGAAAACTATCTACTGAATCAAATTTTTAAAAAAAGTTTCATATCACTGAAACTATCAATGCTTCAAGACCTTTGCTTATAGAAGGGCCATCTGATGGATGTTGAATACTGGAATTTGGATGAAACCAAACCAAGAGCCAAATACCAAGACTGGCCATATTCATTTGCTAAGCCATACTTCATCAACTGAAGCAAAATATTCTCACTGAACTGTGACCTGAACCAAAGTTTGTTGTTATTGTTTTTTTTTTTTTTTTTCTTAAACAGTGAATTGATTCAAACTGAAACCAATGTTGTATATTTTCTGAAATGGTTGAACCCAAACTAACACCAAACTTCAAAATATATAATCTTACTATTAAGCCTAACTTAATTGATATACATGTTAGTCCGGTCAATTTCAGGCCTTGATTGATAATGCCACTGAGGTTGCAGAGTTAGAGCCCTACTCTGTGCTCAGAGAGCTCATCTCTGCTTTGGCTGAGCAGTTCAGTCAAGACTCTTGCATCACATTACCCCTTAACTCACCCACAGTCTGAGAGAGTATGAGCAACAGACTGAGGTGCAAGTGTTGTCTGCTTTCGAATACAATAGGATGCACACAGATGTCACTATAATATATGCACGCACCATGCTGTTTCTTAAACACATCACGTATAAACTTCCCTTGGTCTTTGCACATGCTGTTTCCTCTGCCTGAGAGAAAGACTTTACCTCCAAATAATTTGCTCTCTCCCTTTTTTCAGGTCTCTACTCAAATGTGACCTTAATGGAGAATGTTTTCTATGACTACCTTATCAAAAATAACACCCATCATACTTTTCCTCTTCATCCTTATTTATTATAGCATCCAACACCACTTGAAAAATTATACTTTTATTTTTATTTATGGCAGATTTTATTTTCTTAGACTCCAAAATCACTATGGATGGTGACTGCAGCCAGGAAAATAAAAGACGTGTGCTCCTTGGAAGGAAAGCTATGACAAACCTAGATGGCGTATTAAAAAGCAGAGACATCATGTTGCCAGCAAAGATCCATATAGTCAAAGCTATCATTTTTCCAGTAGTATTGTATGAATGTGAAAGTTGGTCCATAAAGAAGACTGAGCACTGAAGAATTGATGCTTTCAAATTGTGGTGTTGGAGAAGACTCTTGAGAGTCT
>NW_011477219.1:2140-3369 GCF_000754665.1 Bison bison bison | reverse complement strand
AAGGGGGTGACAGAGGATGAAATGGTTGGATGGCATCACTGACTCAATGGACATGAGTTTGAGCAAAGTCTGGGAGATAGTGAAGAACAGGGAAGTCTGGATTTCTGCAGTCCATGGAGTCATAAGGAGTCAGACATGACTTAGAAACTGAACAACAGTGACTAACTTTTACTTATTTGTTTTCTCCCACCACTAGAATATAAACTCTATGAGAGGAAACATTGTTTTGTTCACTGCCCTATCCAAAGTTCTTTGAATAGTGCCTAGAATGTGGTAGGTGTTCAATAAATATTTGGGGAAAAAAAGAGATATGACCTAAGATAATATGGCATAATCCAATGAACATAACTCTGGGAGTCAGAAGACCTCAGATTTAATTCAAGCTCTGTCATTAACTTGTGGTCTGGGATGAATCATGTATCCTCTCTGGAGCTGAGTTTCCTCACTGGTAGAATGGGACTGTTTGGTTTTTCTTTACCTAGTTCATGGGGATGTTGTGAGATTCAAGATAAATATGCAAGTTAAATATGCAAGATAAATATATATAAATACATATAAATATGCAAGATAAATATATATAAATATATATATGCAAGTCCTTGGAAAAGTATAAGGTACTAGATTTGTGTGTTTCTCTTCAGACTCCTGAGGTCAGGTCTTCTTACAAGAAGCTGTTTTCACTTGTTCGTGTGCATTCATCTGTGCTAAGTCACTTCAGTCGTGTCTGACTCTTTGTGATCCCGTGGGCTGTAGCCTGCCAGGCTCCTATGTCCATGAGATTCTCCAGGCAAGAATACTGGAGTGGGTTGCAATGCCCTCCTCCAGGGAATCCTGCCAACCCAGGGATCAAACCCACATCCCATGTCTCCTGCATTGGCAGGTGGTTCTTTACTGTTAGTGTTAACTGGGAAGCTCTTGCACTTGTTTCAGTTCAGTTCAGTTCAGTCGCTCAGTCGTGTCTGACTCTTTGCGACCCCATGAACTGAAGCACGTCAGGCCTCCCTGTCCATCACCAACTCCTGGAGTTCGCTCAAACTCATGTCCATCGAGTCAGTGATGCCATCCAGCCATCTCATCCTCTATCGTCCCCTTCTCCTCCTGCCCCCAATCCCTCCCAGCATCAGAGTCTTTTCCAATGAGTGAACTCTTTGCATGAGGTGGCCAAAGTATTGGAGTTTCAGCTTTAGCATCAGTCCTTCCAATGAACACCAGGACTGATCTCCTTAGAA
>NW_011477219.1:0-1140 GCF_000754665.1 Bison bison bison | reverse complement strand
CAGAAATAGATGTTTTTCTGGAACTCTCTTGCTTTTTTGATGATCCAGCGGATGTTGACAATTTGATCTCTTGTTTAACCTCTTGCAGTTGTCATGCTGTCTTCTTATATTGCTGAACTAAGTTCCAGGGGACAAAAAGAAAGTAACTTTCTAGTCAATGGGCGTGGTCAGGCTTACTCCTTGGCAGAGTGTGCCTAAAATCCAGTCTAACTGAAGCTGGAATCCAAATGGATTCTCTCTGCCAAAACTTGCACTGGTCTTGGAAATGAGCTGCACATTTGAAACAGGGACTCAAAGCAATGACCTATTTGGTCCAGCCAGCTCGTGGACCAGGCTGGAGGCCCCTTAATCCTTCTGGATTTAGGCAATTATCAGTCTCTCAAATGGCCTGTGACAACCAGACCCAAGGAAGTAAGCAGTTGACCTCTTTCCTGGCATCCTGTTCTGCCCTCCTCTGGCTTGCCATGGACATACACTGAACAAGTCATCAGAAGTCACTGGATATCTTGGTGTCCTGGCAGGTATTCGCCAGCTCCAAGCCCAAATCCAATACAGCTAAACAACAAGCTGTTGATGAAGTCTCTGAATTAAATTTATGTGAAAGGTGCTATAGTCTGTACATACAAAGATTCTTATTCATTTTCCATCCATCACCTGGGCATGCCTTTAGGGATTGCAGGCTGGCATGGCTACTTTGATGAAGTAGGAAAACAAATCTGCTTTCCCCCAAAGTTTCAAATGAATCGACTGCACAGCCATTGGCTAATGCCCCAAATGAGACTTAAAACTTCATGCTGCGAGAGATTTTAAAGGCAGTGAGGGTGGACAGGGTGAGTAAAAGCTGAGACTACCTTCTAAATAAAAGAGAAAAAAAGAACATCTAAAGACTTTTCTAATCCCTGAGGCCTCTGTGATAATTTAAGGGTAAGTTCTGAGATAGGGGACAGGGAACAGGAAATGGACCTCCTCATTTTCTCTGCTTACAGTCCACTCCATTCCAGCTCTGCCTCAACCATTCATCCCTTTGATCTTTTGTTTCTGGGGATGGTGGGAGTAGGGCGGTGATGGTGAAACAAGTCCATTACTGTCCCTAGGAGTCAACTGCAACTTTAAGCCCCTGCTAAGCCTGGGAGGGGCCCT
>NW_011477218.1:14783-16133 GCF_000754665.1 Bison bison bison | reverse complement strand
GGTAAAATAATTTAGCCGTTAAAAATCTGGTAGGGAGGTTTAGGGCTTCCCAGATGGCTCAGTAGTAAAGAACTACTTGCAATACAGAGATATGGGTTCAATACTTCAGTTGAGAAGATCCCCCAGAGAAGGAAATGACAACCTGCTCCAGTATTCTTGCCTGGAGAATCTCATGGACAGAGGAGCCTGGTGGGCTACAGTCCATGGGGTTGCAAAGAGTTGGACATGACTTAGTGACTAAACAAGAACAGCAACAATAAGGGAGATTTAACTGACCTTGGTGTTTTAAACTGTTCTCCAGATGCATTATGATACCTGTATGCCATTCATTGGCTGATCCCAGTTTGTTTCCTCTTCTTCCATCCCAAGATTTCTATGTGTATACTTTATGAATCCCAATGGCTTTTTGAAGTCGTAGAATGCACTCTATCATTATTTTAGAGAATATGACAAAAAAATATAGGGTTACAGTGCACCCTGGGCATATACTAGGACTTACTGACTTAATATGATTTAATATTAGCAGACACAGTTGTAGATCTCATAATTGTGTTCACTACTTTCATCAGTTGTCTATGACAAAGTGGCACAGTTTTATCAAGTGATTTCAAATATGCAATGTGAGATAGAACAAAAAAAATAAGGTCATTATTATACATTATTAAATCACAAATCCAAAATGAGTACTTAAAATGCCTAGGGTAAAATTTCAACTGTCAACTATGTTCAAATATTCAATTAATCACATCATTGAAAATTGTCACTGAACTAGATTGAATGGTTGTCAAATGTCACTGATCTGAAAAATGATACAGTGTTCACTCTTCCTGGCACATGATCTTAGATAAAGAGGATTCTAAAGTATTGTTTAAAAGTAGTATTTTGTGTGTCTTCTCAGTATTCAGAAACTTAAATAGCCACATAATATATATGTTGAGGTATGTCAGAACATAATATCTTTGACTGAATATAAACTACTTCCATTTATTACTCATAAAATCCAGTGCTCAGATATAAATTTCAAATCTTTAAGTTAATTTATGTTAGATACATGTTATTTCTTATATTAAAAGTTAGGCCTATTAGACATTTGCACCATATATATATTCATTCCAAGGATCCAGAAGTAAAACCATTAACCCTGTCATTCACTAGCTATAGGGTCTTTGTCAAGTGCTTTCATGATTTGGTACCAGTTTGTCATTTATGATATGTACTACTAATAATAATTCTACACTTATTTCAAAATATTCTTCTGAGGGACATAAAATACACACAAGCATATCTTATAATCTTTAAATCCATATTCTGATGCTATATGAAGTTATCCCTCTTTGAGTCTAGTTCCCT
>NW_011477218.1:10304-11328 GCF_000754665.1 Bison bison bison | reverse complement strand
AATGCAACCCACTCTTTATGTTGTATATATTGAACTATTCATCATTTAATAATAAAAGATTCAATACATGCATCTTTCAATGGAAAAGTAGGTATGATTTATGCCCATAAGTCTTAAAATTGTATATAAAGCTTAAACACAGTACCAAAGTACATGCTGCAGGGCAGTGAAACTCCTTTGCTTTTTCTGCATTTTTGATCTTTTTAATGCATTATATTTGTAAGGATTATATAAATACTTGAAGAATTTCTCTTGAACATGTAGAAGTCTCTTCAGCTTGACTACATGATGGCAGATATTTTATAAAAGACACTTGACACATTTTTAAAAGCAAATCCTATTTGTCTAGAGTGTTGGAAAGAAACTTTCAGTTATAAACAGTTTATGAGAAGGAAATGTATGGATCTGAAAGAACCAAATATATAGAGGGTAGAAGTGCCTGTAAGATGTCTAAGTATCAGGAAGGATGTTTATATGATAAATCCCAATGCATGGTTTTTCCCTAAATGATAATTGTTGTTTAAGATTCTGGTCAAGGAAATCCACTCACACTTTTCAAGATGATATTTTATGGTTCCTTTCATAATCTTATCACTCTATGTGAAGTTATTTTCTAAGATTTAATTTGCAGCATTTCTCAGTTATTTAAACTCACATACCAAGACTGATAAGTACAAAGACTGCTTAACCTTATGCTGTACCCCATGCCTAATGAAAATAAATGCTCAGCTTATATTTTGCATATTAAGGAACAAAAGTGACTCCTCCTTAGGATAAATCTTGAAACTTGGAGTGATTTGGAAGAACCATATCTTTTGAAATATGTTTTCTTGCTGCTGCCAAGTCACTTCAGTCGTGTCCAACTCTGTGCGACCCCATGGACTGCAGCCTACCAGGCTTCTCCGTCCATGGGATTCTCCAGGCAAGAACACTGGAGTGGGTTGCCATTTCCTTCTCCAATGCATGAAAGTGGAAAGTGAAAGTGAAGTCACTCAGTCGTGTCTGACTCTTAGCGACCTGTGGA
>NW_011477218.1:4761-6565 GCF_000754665.1 Bison bison bison | reverse complement strand
GTTTTTTTTCTCAGTGCCCATAAGAATTAGCAAAGATCTGTTCAACTTCTCTGGTATTATTATTTTCCTACTTCATAGTGCCCTAACTTGTTCCTTATATTCCTTTAATTTTTTTTTAAGTCTTTATAATCCTGCAACAGTTTTTTTTTTTTTTTAACAACTTCACACATGCTTCAATGTCCCTGAGTATAATACTTCTAATTCCCAACCATGTAATGTCCTTTACACTTGTCCCCATATCGTTAGGCACATGCTCTTCTTTAAGTAATTTTTATTGAAGTATAGTTGCTTTACAATGTATTAGCTTCTCTGGCACAACAAAATGAACCAGCTGTTCATATATCCCCCCTCTTTGGATTGTCCTTCCATTTAGGACATTGCAGTACCTTAACTAGAGTTCCCTGTGCTATACAGCATTGGTCCAATCTTTATATTCTTTCTTTACAGACTCCATCAACACCGAATATCTCCTCTTTCCTTTGCTTCAGATTAGATCAGATCAGATCAGTCACTCAGTGGTGTCCGACTCTTTGCGACTCTCACAGTGATTTCTTTTTCTCTACTGGGCCTCCATGAGACACAGTTGCCTACCTAATTTTTTTTTCCAGTAGTTATAAATAAGTTTTACTGGAACACAACGATGCACGTTCCTTTAGATTCTGAGTGAGGCTTGTGTGTGTGTGTATTCCAATGGCTTCTTTTTTTGTTATTTTTATTGTGGCAAAATATACGTAACATATACCTTACCATGTTAACCATTCTTAAGTGTACAATTCAGGAGAAGGCAATGGCAACCCACTCCAGTACTCTCGCCTGGAAAATCCTATGGTTGGAGGAGCCTGGTAGGCTGCATGCAGTCCATGGGGTCACGAAGAGTCGGACACGACTGAATGACTTCACTCTCTCTTTTCCTTTCATGTACTGGAGAAGGAAGTGGCAACCCACTCCAGTGTTCTTGCCTGGAGAATCCCAGGGACGGGGGAGCCTGGTGGGCTGCCATCCATGGGTCACACAGAGTCAGACACGACTGAAGCAACTTAACAGCAGCAGCAGCAAGTGTACAATTCAGTGGCATTAAGTACATTCACATCAGTATGCAACCATCACCACTATTCATCTCCAGAACATTTTCATCATCCCAAACTGAACTTCTTACCCATTAAAAATCTTCCTAGTCCCTTCTCCTTAGACCCTGCTAATCTCTATTCCATGTCCTTTCTATACAAATTTGACTATTCTAGGTATCTCTTGTAAGTAGAATCATGTACTATTTTCTTTTTCATTTTATGACTGGCTAATTTCACCTAGCATAATGTTTTCAAGGTTCATGGATGTTGTAGCATATATCAGAATTTCCTTTCCTTTTAACAATCAAGTGTACTCCTTGGTATATGTACACCATGTCTTGTTTATCCATTCATCTGTCAATAGACATTTGGATCATTTCCACCTTTTGGCTGTTATGAATAATGTGTTGTGAACATTGGTGTATAAATATTTGTTCTAATCTTTCATTTCTAGTTCTTTTGTATATATATCCAGAAGTTGTATTTTTGGATTCTGCCTAATTTTAATTAACTTTTACTATGTAAACTGCTGTTACCTTGTAAGCTTTGTGACATTAGTGGTTCTATCTTAGTCTTCTTCATCAGACTTGAGCGCAGTCCCTGACATAATACAGATTTGGTCTTAAATGGGATTTTATGGGGATAAATAAAAGGAGGAATTATCTCCCTGTTCACACAGAGAATACACCTTCAATGAGAGTGGGTATTGGCTGCTGTTACTTAAGTGCCTGCTGCTC
>NW_011477218.1:0-1326 GCF_000754665.1 Bison bison bison | reverse complement strand
TCCTCCAGGGGATCTTCCTGACCCAGGGATCTAACCGGGTGTCCTGCATCTCCCGTGTTCGCAGGCAGGTTCTTTACCACTGAGCCACCTGGGAAGCCCTAACCCCATTGTTTAGTAGAGTACCAACATGTATTTCTAAAGCAAGGACATTTCAGTCGATTGCAGTCACCCCTAATTACAATAGCACTCCCTTGAGCTAGATCAAAGGGTTGATGAAATGTCTTTTTTTGAGTTTCAATTATGTACTAGGAAGCACTTCTAAATGGCAGGCATCCTTTATGAATTAGCCTTGTTATATATTTTATTTGGAGATACTCTTACTGGACTCTCTAATCTGCAGTAATGTATTTATATACTAAAAGTACATTCATTTCCTCTCTCTTTGTAAACATTTGGAGACATTCGTTTGTTATAGAAAATGCAGTTACAAATTGCAGTTTGTTTCATTTTTAGATTATTTTTCAAAAGCTATAATGCTGCTGAGGCTCTGGAAGTAGCTAAATGCAATTACCTTAGCATTTTGTTTTCTTTTCAAACAGTCATTTTGTCTGCTTCCTTCAAATGCTTCCCTTTATCTTTAACAGGTTGATTTAGTGAATATCGGAAGCTCTGACATAGTAGATGGAAATCATAAACTGACTCTTGGCTTGATTTGGAATATAATCCTCCATTGGCAGGTAAGAATCCCTGATGAAATTTTTTTTTTTTTGGAGGGGAGTACAGTGGAAGGGGGTAACACATTGCTGATCCTTCCTTAATTTTTGCTCTTGACCTGCAAAACAAATGTGTATCTCTAACAATGGAAAGCCCATCTCCATAGTGCTTCATTTTAAATTGGGATGATTGTCATTTGCATTGTGAAGTATCAGCAGATTATAAAACAGGTTCTAGCACATTTGCAGGAATATTTTTCTAAATTTTATTTTACTGGGTACAAATGAGGCAAAAAATAAATCTCATCAATATGTTAATAAAACTATTTTAAAAATATGTGTTTTCTGTAACTCACCTAACAGTAAATCTACATGGTTTTGTAAAAAAAAGAAGTATTTTTTCTGTTAATCACTATCAAATCAGTAAGACTTTGTGAATCGTGTGTATTCTCAATGTAAACTAATGCCAATAAGAGATTACTGGGATATGGTGATCTGTATATCTGTTATATACACAAACTCACTTCATAGTTTGATTTGGAAACTGTGTTGTTTTTCCAGAACCACCTCAGCAAGGGTCTTCTTTTTAAAAATATTTTATTTTATTTTTAATTGGAGGATAATTGCTTTACAATATTGTGATGGTTTCTGTCATACATTAATATGAATCAGC
>NW_011477217.1:4825-5766 GCF_000754665.1 Bison bison bison | reverse complement strand
GTTTTAGCATTTAATGCAATCAATTTTAGCTAGTAGAGTTAGTTGTGGTCATAAAAGGAGCTTTATCATCTACATCATGAACACACATGGCTGGATTTTATAGGGTAGAGAACATCTATTCTTTATCTCTTTGTCATAGTATTCTGTGTATAATAAACACTAATAAATATTTGTGGCATCGGATCAAGGATTATATGAAGTAGTTCTTAGAAACATGTCATAGTTAGAACATGGTATGGATGTGCCTAATTATACTTCTGAGCATTTCAAATAGGGCAAAACATAGTACCCACCTCGTAAGTACTATGAAGATGAAATATATTTTGTTCAGGCTCTGCACAGTGTACACTTGCAATAAATATCCAGCATATTGTATCTTAAGTATTTGTTGTTTAATGATAAAAGCATTTTAAGGCTATGAATTTTCCTTTAAATATGGCTTTGGTCACATTCCATACATTTTATATATAATGCTTGTATTAGCCAGGATTCTCCAGAGAAATAGGGAGGATGGATAGATGGAAATGTATGCATAAAATTTGTATATGCATAATATATATTTTTATATATAATTAGATTGATTATAGAAATTCACCCATATAGTTACGAAGCTTAAGTCCCATAATCTGCTGTCTGCAAGCAGATGAAAAAGGAAAGCTGGTGGTGTAATCCAGTCCAGGTATGAAGATGTAAGAACCAAGGGAGCCAATGGTTTATCTCTCAGTCCAAAGCCAAAAGCCTGAGAATGGAGATGCAGGGGAGGCAAGGCAAGGGGAGCTGCAGGTGTAGGTCCCTGAGTCTGAAAGCCAGAAAAGCAGGAGCTCCAGTGTTCAAGGGCAGGAAAAGATGGACATTCCAGCTGAAGAGGGAATTTGCCCTTCCTCTGCCTTTTTGTTCTATTCAGCCCCTCAACAGATTGGATGATGCCTACACATATCAAT
>NW_011477217.1:0-1368 GCF_000754665.1 Bison bison bison | reverse complement strand
AAAAGCTACGGTCTGAGTGGGAGGCTGCACAGAGTCCTTTGTGCAGTATGAATAGTCCTGCTTCTCTCACTACTCCTTTCCCACTGTGCTTCCAGCTGACATGTCTTACCTGTCTCCTTTAGTGAAGTTGTTGCCCAGACATCAGTCACTGTCATCAGATGGAGAAGAATACAAGCCAGGTTGGACTGGAAGGAAAGCTCCAGCAGAAGCTCACAGCTCTGCTCTTTGGAAATCTAGCAGTTCCCAGGCTAGTCTGTGCCACTTTATACAATAGTACAGCAGAGACAACTAGACCTTCTTCTTTGTCTAGTCAGGGAGTTAGGAAAACCTAACAAGAAATACACTAAAATGCTAACAGTGGGTGTAATTCTAGGTGGATGGATTTTTTGGTGATTTGAAATGTCATTAATACACTTCCGAAATCTCTAGACCTTTCACATAAGCACATATTTCATCTATAGTTAGACAAGTGGTTTCAAAAAGAATAAAAATTGAACACATCCAGCCTTTTTGTATGTTCTGCTTTTTCAAGTACTAGCAAAATTGCATTCTACATAGATAATCCATAGAGTTGAAGTCAATGGCTTTGCCCCAAATTGGCAAAAATCTTCACCTGATCTTCAACTAATTAATCACTGCCTGGAAAAGAAGTAACTTTTATATAGAAAGAGAAAGGGTAGAGACCTTTCTGGCACTGCCAGGTAACAGGCACCCTCTGGCCTGCACAGAGTTCACACCCGAAGTGACTCACAGGTGCAGATGTGAAGCCATGTCAGCCTCTACATGAGGTGTCTGAGTGGACCAGAGCAGAATGTTGCTCCCAGCAAGGAACAGCCTGGAGTCCTGGGCTGCCTCTTGCTTCACAGCAGGACTAAAGACGTGATTTCCAAAGAGAAGCCCATGTAATCTCTGAGGAAATTTGCTGTTCTGGGAAAGAAAAACAATGAAAGGAAATGACAAATAAGTCCAGAAAGCTTGGAAGGAAGTGGGGAGAGGGATGAGGGATGGGAAGACAATCAGGGAGGAAGAAATGCTAAAACAAGCCCCAGAATGTTCTGCTCCAAAATAAGCATATGGTGTACTAATCCCTTGAGCATCTCCTGTGTGCTGAGCACTTTACAAAGATAATCACACTTGATCCTCAGGACATCACTGATGGCAAAGTATGGTTTCCATCTTGTGGCTGAGGAAACTCAGGCTTGAAGATTAGATTTAGTGAGAGTGAGCCAAAGGTCCTTCTATTACCAAAACTTGGGGGGTCTGGCTGCTCGCTGCTCAAAAACCAATAAAAAGGACAGGTGGGTAGAAAGGGAAGTTTGCTTTACTTTGGATGCTATCAATGGGAGGTGGGAGGTGGGGAGATAGGCG
>NW_011477216.1:8134-9177 GCF_000754665.1 Bison bison bison | reverse complement strand
ATTCAAATAATATAGAGCCCCTTGGGGAGTTAGAAATTATTAGAACAGAACTAGTAGAAGATTTCATTGTTGAGCTAATGCTTGCTGCCAAGTTTCCATATCCCTTACCCACTGTGTCCCTGGGATTATATTAGTTAATATAGTCGGCATATAGAAAAAATAAGTAGTGGCCTTGGTGTTAATAACTTTAGACCCTTGAAGTAGTAAATTCTTTCCTTGGTACAGCCCACTAAACCTTTGCCCTATAGGAATGCAACTTTATCTAGTGCTTTTGGAGAGTGGTGCCAAACTTTAGAAAAATTACTTTTAGAGAAAATAAATTTTCTGGTTAACTAACCTTTATCAGAACAAAGAGTCATAAAATGTTAATAGGCCTCCTGGCCAGAAGATGATGTAAATCACCTAAAGCATTTGTATATGATAAGTTTGCAGAAAAGAAAGCCTGGTCTTGATAAGGGTCAAGGACTGCTGACTTTGCATGACTCTGCATCCCCTATTATCCTCTATGTACAACTTAGGGTATAAAAACTCCTTTTGAAAATAAAGCTATGGGCCTTGCTGATCAGGCTTGGTCTCCTTGTGTCATTCTTGTTTTCTTTTCTCTCCTTTTCTTCTCTGTTCTTCCTTCAGGATGACTAATTGGAGTGTGGGGGCCCTCTAAGACCACTTAACTGCCCGGGCTTCTAAGACCCACTCGAGAAGGTGCCTAAGGTGGGGCACCTTCAGCTATTCGAAAGGGCGCCTGTGGCCTCCGTGGTCAGAGAAAGTTCGGTGTCATGAATTTTATTGTCTTTCCATGTAAACCAGTTAGATCAAGCCTCTTTCTTTCCCCTTTTATCTATCCTCTTTCGCCGACGCCGTTCTCCTGAGGGAATCCCTGGATCCAACCAGGGCTGGACCCTGGTAGAGTACCACAATATGTAAGGTAAATGCTATCAAGTATGAAAGGGGAAATTAACAGTAATGCAATAATAGTGGGAGACTTTAATACCCCACTCACAAATATGGATAGATCAACTAAACACAAAATTAGCAAGGAAACA
>NW_011477216.1:4745-5604 GCF_000754665.1 Bison bison bison | reverse complement strand
CTCCAAAGAAGACATGTAGATGGCTAACAAACACAAGAAAAGATACTCAGCATAACTCATTATTAGAGAAATGCAAGTCAAAACCACAATGAGGTACCATCTCACACCTGTCAGAAAGGCTCCTATCAAAATGTCTGCAAACAATAAATGCTGGAGAGGATGTGGAGCAAAGGTAAACCCCCTTACACTGTTAATGGGAATGCAAACTAGTACAGCCACTATGGAGAACAGTGTGGAGATTACTTTAAAAACTGGAAATAGAACTGCCTTACGACCCAGCAATACCACTGCTGGGCATACACACCAAGGAAACCAGAATTAAAAGAGACACATGTACCCCAATGTTCATAACAGCACTGTTTACAATAGCTGGGACATGGAAGCAACCTAGATGTTCATTGGCAGACAAATGGATAAGAAAGTTGTGGTACATATACAGAATGGAATCTTACTCAGAACAGTCTTATGGACTCTGTTGCAGAGGGAGAGGGTGGGAAGATTTGGGAGAATGGCATTGAAACATGTATAATATCATGTATGAAACGAGTTGCCAGTCCAGGTTGGGAGAATGGCATTGAAACATGTATAATATCATGTATGAAACGAGTTGCCAGTCCAGGTTCGATGCACGATACTGGATGCTTGGGGCTAGTGCACTGGACGACCCACAGGGATGGTACGGGGAGGGAGGAGGTAGGAGGGTTCAGGATGGGGAACACATATATACCTGTGGTGGATTCATTTTTATATTTGGCAAAACTAATACAATTTATAAAGTTTAAAAATAAAATAAAATTTAAAAAAATTAAAAAAGAAATAGCATTTGAATCAGTTCTAATTAGGTGGATGAAACTGGAGC
>NW_011477216.1:3755-4298 GCF_000754665.1 Bison bison bison | reverse complement strand
GTGAAATAGATCCCCAGTCCAGGTTTGATGCATAAGACAGGGTGCTCAGGGCCCGTGCACTGGGATGACCCGGAAGGATGGGATGGGGAGGGAGGTGGTAGGGGGGATTCAGGATGTGGAACACATGTATACCCATGGCTGATTCATGTCAACGTATTGCAAAAATCACTACAATATTGTAAAGTAATTAGCATCCAGATAAAATAAATAAAGTAATTAAAAAAAAAAGATGAAAATAAAAAACTCTCTGTGAGCTTTTTTGGTCAGATGCTGAACTTAATAAAGACTTCACAGACATTATAAATATGCTCAAAATATTAAAGAAAAACTTGCACAAAGAAGTAATGGAAGCTATGATGGCAATGTCTTATCAAATAGAGAATATATCAAATAGATATAAATTGTACTTAATGGAAAATCTGAAGTTGCAAAATATAAAATTATAAATGAATAATTCACTAGCAGGAATCAACAATAGATTTTAAATGGCAATTAGATAATGTGAAAACTAGAAGGTAGATCAAGTATTGTTGTTTATTCGCT
>NW_011477216.1:0-1167 GCF_000754665.1 Bison bison bison | reverse complement strand
GATGTTCACTCTTGCCATCTCCTGTTTGACCACATCCAATTTACCTTGATTCATGGACCTAACATTCCAGATTCCTATGCGATATTGTTCTCTCAGTATCAGACTTTACTTCCACCATCAGACACATCCAATTCAATAAAACAGAAAAAATAAATAAATTGAACAATGACTCTTATAAAAGAAAGGCAACATTAAATAATACAACACACTAGTGATACAAGTACAAGAAAAGAAGAGTAAAAAGGGACAAAATTTTTTTTAAGGAAAAATGGCAAGGAACTTCCAAAATTTGATAAAAGCATTCATCTAGTCATTCAAGAAGCTTAATAAACAAGTAGAATATACCTAAATGGGTCAACACTATACACACTGTAATAAAAATATTGAAAGACAAACAGAATCTTGAAAATAGAGAAAAACAGTTCATCAAGTACAAGGAAACTTTCTAATTAGAAACAATAAAAGCTGGAAAGTAGTGGAATGATGTACACAAAGTACCAGGGGAAAATAAGAACAATTTGAAAGAAAACTATCAACCAAGATTCATAACTAGAAATTAAGCATTTAAAAATTAAGCAAAAAATGGTATTGACATAAAGATGTATATGTAGACCAGTGGAGTAGACTTCAGAGCTCAGATATAAATCCTTGTATATATAATCAAATGATTTTTGACAAGTGTGACAACAATATTCAATGAAGAAAAGAACAGTCTCTTCAAGCTTAGGAAGGTGGGCTTCAACATCTAAAAGAATAAAATTTTGCTCATACCTACATTGTATACAAAAATTAACTCAAAGTTAATCAAAGTCGTAACTGTAAGACATATAATGTTAAAGCTCTTAGAAAAAAAACATAAAGGGAAACCTCAGGACATTGCAGTTTTCAAGGATTTCCTGGTTATGATACCAAAACACAGGCAACAAAAGCAAAATTAAATGGGACTACATCAAACTGAAAAGCTTCTGTACAAAGGATATGATCAACAAAGTTCAAGGAAAGCTATGGAATGATGAAAACATTTGCAAACCTACAACTGAATGGACTTCCCTAGTGGCACAGATGGTGAAGAACATACCTGCAATGCAGGTATATTTCTAGAATGGGAAGATCCACTGGAGAAGGGTGTGGCTACCCACTTCATTTTTGCCTGGAGAATTTGATGGA
>NW_011477215.1:14179-15821 GCF_000754665.1 Bison bison bison | reverse complement strand
CCATTCTCTTCTTCAGAGGATCTTCCTGACCCAGGGATTGAATCCAGGTGTCCTGCATTGCAGGCAGATTCTTTACTCTCTGAGACACCAGTGAAGCCCAGCATCAAGGTCTTTTCCACTTAAATTCTTCAGATGTTTCTATGTGTGTTTGAGAGCCATCAACCTTGAGATATTTATTATGCATTCATTTATCTACTTCTATATAGAGTTCTATGTGTGCAGATATACATATGTTATTTTAATGATTCTGATAATTATCAACCTGGTAATACCACTGAGTATTTTGGTCTTATTGAGAAGAAGAGCAGACACAAATATAATACCAATAGGAGGCTTCTGAACAGCCCTTTAGTTAATATTTGTGATAATGGCATTGGAGCCATTGGGTTTATAG
The DNA here is from genome assembly GCF_000754665.1 of Bison bison bison. Classification (NCBI taxonomy): domain Eukaryota; kingdom Metazoa; phylum Chordata; class Mammalia; order Artiodactyla; family Bovidae; genus Bison; species Bison bison. The sequence continues at coordinate 15,427 of NW_011477215.1, read as the reverse complement.
TAGCAATATTGCATAATACTGAGTGAATTCTATTCTGAACTGGGCTGAGGGCTTTATAAGTATCATCGTACTCTATTCTCACTACATTCCTTTGACTTATTGGCTCATATTATCCATTTGTTACCAAAGGAGAAGAAGTCACTTTTATGGAGCTTTTCACATCATTTATTCAACTTGCATTTGTTCAGAGGTAGTTGAGGATCTGTGCTAATTGCTGAGAATAGAACAACAGCAACATAATCATGATAAGAGTAGAACATATTTGTGGAATCATTACTATGTGCCAGTCACTAAACATTTTGGATCCATTACTTTATTTAATCCTCATGTCAACCATGTGTCATAAATGTCTTAATTCTCATTTTGTTGATGAGGAAATTGAGGATTAGAGATTAAGTAATTTATTGAAAGTTACTTCTTAGTGCTAGTTGGTGATAGGACCGGACTCCAAAGTGCATTTCAGAATTTCAAAGATCCCCTCCCTCTTTCCCACCCTCCTCCCTCTCTCCCTTCCTTATTTATTCTACAAATATATTTGTTGTTGGTTGCCATCGTCCTAAAGGAGCAACTCTCTTGCCTCTGCTACACTCCTGAGTTTATTTCTTTATTTTCCATTTTTTCTTAGGTATTTATTCTAATTGCTCCTATCTCTTCCCTCCCCCTTAAATCCCTCATAGTGTGCAACTGAAAGTCAACCTTCATAAATTTCTAAAGCTATTCTCTTCAAGGTCACATAAGACTTCTTAATTATGCATCTAACAAAGGTTTCTTAATTCTTGTCATCCTAGACTTCTTTGCTCAGAGTGATCAACAAAGACCACTGAGCAGAGAAGAATTGGCTAGTAACTCGGTTGTTTAAATGCATTACTAACCTGCTTTTTTGATTTTTTTTCTTTTGGTTTTTTCAGGGTTTCTTTTCCTCACTCAAGAGGCCAAGACTTTGTAATACTGAACAGTGTAACTTAACCTGGAGGGCACATAAGTAGCAGCTCCAAGGATTTTGATTCAGAGTTTCTAGAGTGAAGTCAGGCCTATGAGTTTCCAAGTTCTCCACATAATACTATTTTGTACCAGATGCTTGAATTAACTGTTGGAGAATTAGAAGCTGTTCACAGTTCTTTCTAAGATGTACTATAAAAAATAATTGTTTGGTCGCTGTCTTTTTATTTGAAAAATATGCTTTATTACCTGCATGTTTCATACTTTAGTTTTTTTTTTTTTTTAAGTCTAGTAATATATTATTTAAAC
>NW_011477215.1:9455-10694 GCF_000754665.1 Bison bison bison | reverse complement strand
AAATCTGTTCTGCAGGCAGCTATCAATGTCAGTCTAATTTTTTCCTCTGCTTCAGTGCCTTCTTAATGGTGAACAAATGGAATAGGGGAATGTATTCATTTAAGATATATAAATAACTACACGAGAGTCATAGGTTTCTGTAGTGGAGAAAGCTTTTCTATATTATTTGCCAAGCATGTATTGTTTCTTAGCTCCATTTGTTTTCTAGCTTGAAAATTAGTATCTCTATATATGTTTATTTTCATTAGGATCCCCTCAAAAGTTCATAAGTGGAAGAAAGCTGCTGAAAGGGATTCGGTTAGACTCTGGGATCCATAAGTGTGTCTGCAGTTAGGTGGAGGACACTTAATTAAGGACACTTAGTTCTCTCATCTGTAACATGAAACATAGAGTTGACATGATATTGAATATGTAAAGACAGTTTGTATGTTGTTGTTGTTCAGTCTCTAAGTCATGTCTGATTGCGACTCCATGGACTGTTTGCAGTGTGCCAGGCTTCCCTGCCCTGTACTATCTCCCGGATAGTGAAGGCACAAAGTAGGTACTCAAAAATGGTACTAAGAATACATTTAAATATCACTCTGGTTGTTTCTAGATGTCTCTGACTGATCATCTCACTTATATTCACCATATCTCATTAAAAACTTTTCTGGGAACCACTGCTACCTAGTATGTGAGCTTCTCTGGTACATGGGAAGCCATATTGAAGTGTGTTGGCTGGATCGCACCATTCATTACATGACAATACTGTTGTTCTTGCATATCCTAAGTTCCCTAAATGTCCAGACAAACTTACCTGGTGTTATAAATGATAATATCTAGTATCACTAATCCAAGTCATAATATTATTGCATATTTTATTATAATGCATTGCTTATAGTTATTACTCAGTTGTCATTCAATTAATGCAGCTTTTTATGAATGAATAATTAAGTAATTATAAGTGATGCAATTCAGATAGCTTATTCAGTGCCAAGATCTTGCCTTTATTGGACTATTCATTTCATGTGGTTCCATCAGAGTAGCTAACAATTTGTTGGATGTGTATAAATAAGCTTGTTTGAATCAGTTGTTTTATTGTTTAAAAAAACACTTTCTATTTTAATATAATAGATTTATATACAGCTGTTTAAGAAATGATACAGACACTGTGTAACCTTATCCAATGGTAGCTGTGCATAACTATAGTACAGAATCACAATCAGGATATTGGCATTGATACAGTCACGAAACAGAACA
>NW_011477215.1:4492-6251 GCF_000754665.1 Bison bison bison | reverse complement strand
GCAAGAATACTGGAGTGGGTTGCCATTTCCCTCTCCAGGGGATCTTCCTGACCCAGGATTGAACCTGGGTCTCCTGAGTTGGCAGGTGAGTTCTTTACCACTGAGCCACCAGGGAAACCCAATCTTTCATATTAACAAGCTAAAAGAAAAAAAATCATATGACTGTATCAACTGATGCAGAAAGAGTGAGGACATGTGGATACCTTGAAATTGATCGTAGGGCAATATTTACACTTCAGAAATCACAAATGCTACAAATTAGAGCTTCTTTTTTCCCAGTAGAGTGTATTATTAACCTCTTATCAGCACATATGTATTAGCCAAAGCAAATCACAAGGCCAGCCTAGATTGAGGAAGTGGAGAGAGAGACCTCACCTCTTGATTAGAAGAGCTGATCACATTGCAAGGGATGTGGTTACAGGAAAGGTAGTAGTAGTGGTCATTTTTTCCCCCAAATAATCCACTATGCATGACACCTAATAATCTCCATGTTGTCTCCAAATTATATAAATACCCCTGGTAAAGTTGATGTAGCTCAATCTGATACCACAGCTGAAAACCATGATATGTTTGAACAGAATTTTTCATTCATCAAAGTGTTTTCACATTCATGACTTTATATGTAAACTCTGGTGACTACTGGGGTACTATTGCTCTAATTTTACGGATGAGTAAATTGAGATACACATTTTATTTGACATTTTGCAAGCCATGCAAAGCAAGGAATAAACACATTCAGAACCTGATATAGATCTTCTAACTTGAAATTCTCATGTCTCCACCTTATCTATCTTAAGTCAAATGCAAAGTGCTAAAGATATATTGGTTAAGAAATATGAGTGATAATTGTCTACCGTCTATTCATGCTATTGTGCAAATGGAGTTATTTACTAACTATAGATGCCATAATACCATATTAACAGCTTCTCCAAAAGCAGATTCTAAAATCTAACACAACACCTTAAATAAGAAACAGCTCAAGAAATCTGGATATATTGAACTCTAAATATGTAACTCAATGGAATGTAAATTAACTTATTACATGTTAGTATTTTCCTTTTTATTTAGCAATTTCTATAAGATAAAACTATTTATGAGGCAGTACAGTTTCTGGATTAATGTTGCTTCAGAGTCATCTTTTAATTTATAAACTCTCTCTAACTTACTTTGTTTTAAAGCCTGAGAATAGAACACAACTGTCTAAAGAAATGAACTGTTTTCTAACTAGAATCAGTAATAATCCTTTAAATGATGTTTGAAATTTTCAAGCTTCAAGATGAAATGAAATGAATTATGATTTGAATATTTTGAAAATTTAAGCATATTTTTCTTGTAACAGGCTATTTTTAAGAGATACAATCTGTGGTATCAGAGTTGTATGTGTGTGTGTGTGTGTGTATTCTTGTGTTTCATTCAATCAGCCTGTTGAATACCTTGATATCCACTTCATTCTCTCTTCTGAGATTAATCTTGAGGAATAGTTAATAATGTCATATTTCCTTATGTGTGTCTACACTCACTATGTAGTTCTAAGTAAAATGTAGGCTTTTTGAACGAGTGACTATTGATTGATTAATGCAGTTCAATGAATTGTTTTCAGAATTATAGTTTGAATTCTTTTATTTTTATATTTTATTTATTTTATTTATTTTTTCTTTTCTAATTTTATTTTTAAACTTTACAATATTGTATTGGTTTTGCCATATATCAACATGAATCCGCCACAGGTATACACTTGTTCCCCATCCTGAACCCTCCT
>NW_011477215.1:0-1292 GCF_000754665.1 Bison bison bison | reverse complement strand
TTTTTTTTTTTTTTTTTTTTTTTAATTTTATTGATCTCTGTGTGTATTCTTTTGCCAGTACCATAGTTTCTTGATTATTGTAGCTTTGTAGGAAGGCTTGAGGTTGAGCGGTGTCAATCTATTGAGTCTATTTTTCCTGAGTATTCACTTGGCTATTCTGAATTCTTTTGACTTTTGGAATAAACTTTAGAATTAGTTTGTTAACATCCACAAAATTTCTTGGTGGGATTTTGAATGAGATTGCACTGAATTTACAGATGAGTTTGGACAAAACTTACATCTTAACAATATTAAGTCTTCCTATCCAAGACCATGGACTTTTGTCATTTATTTTGATTTTTTCCATAGTTTGTAGCTTTCTTCATATGAAATTGTAATATCTTATTAGATGTAAGTATTTCTTCTTTGTTCTTGCTAATACAAATGGTGTTGAGTTTTTAACTTAAAATTTCAACTTTTTTTTTACTGTTGATAACTGACAAAGCAGTTGAGTTTTATTTATTAATTCTGTATTCTGCAACTTTTCTGTAATTGTTTATTAGTTTCAGGAGTTTTTTTTTAAACTTTCTGTTTGTTTGAGATTTTCCTATATAAGCAACCATGTCATTGGTAAGCAGTTTTTCCTTCTTCCTTCCCAATCCATATACATTTAATTTCATTTTCTTATCTTATTGGATTAGCTAGGAGTTGCAGTGCAACACTGAATAGGAGTAATGGCAGGAGAAATAGTTACCTTGGTTCTAATCTTAGGGAGAAATTAAATAGTTTCTCACAGTTAACTATGTTGTTAGCTGTAGGTTTTTTCTTTTTTCTTTTTGGGAGATGTTCTTTTCTTAAGTTGAGAATGTTCCCCTTCATTCCTACTTTGCTTTGAGCTTTTAATCAAGTATAGATGTTGAATTTTGTCTAGTTCTTTTTATGAAACTACTGATATGATCATATGAATTTTCTTCTTTAGCCTGTTAATTTGATGGATTTCATTATTTCATTTTTGAATGTTAAATTAGCCTTGCATACTAGGAAAAGATTCACTTAGGATGTTTAATTCTTTTTATACATTGTTGGATTTAATTTCTTAATACTTTGAACATTTTTGCATTTATGTTTAGGAAAGATATTTGTCTGTAGTTTTCCTTTATTATAATGTTTTTATCTGTTTCTGGTATAACTGTAATACTGGCATCATAGAATGAGTTGGAACAAGTTCCTTCAGAGTTCTATTTTCTGGAAGATTTTTGTAGAGAACTGGTGTAATTTTTGCTTAAATGTAAATGTAAATGAATTCACCAGTG
>NW_011477214.1:16274-19403 GCF_000754665.1 Bison bison bison | reverse complement strand
CCTGGCAAGTGCCCAGTACCGTAATTCCCCATATAGTGCCACCTTGGAAGAGCCTTGGGCAACAAGGCAGGGGCAAGAAGACTGCACCAAATCTTAGGTCCTGAGGCTCTGGGGCAGAGATGAGGTGCCCAGAGAGAATGCACTTGGGTAGCGAAGCAGCTTCTTGGTCTCTCCTGCCCCTGCGCTCAGGAGAAAGGGCTGGGGAGACGAGTGTCCCAGCTCACAGGGTAGATCAGCAAGGCACTGCCTTGCCCTTTGGTTTCATTACTTGAATTGCAGCAGGTGACATCTAGACTCATTCCTTAAGGCAGTAGCACTTCCCTGCTGGCAGACACACTGTGTGGCTGGAAGGCAGGATGGTGGAGGCATAGCTCCAGCTCCAACACAATCGGTAGCTTCCTGCAACCCAGGACAGGTCTCTCAACTACCAAGGCAAGTAGGGGGCCTTTCTGGAAAATGCCTCAGTTGGGAGGTCTGTGCCTGTGGAGAGCAGGAAGTAAAGCCCAGGGAGAGAAGGGAGCTTGCTCCAGGTCCTACACTGGGTCAGGCACAGGCCTGAGCTGGGACCCCAGGGTCTTGCCTCCCAAGCCAGAACTCCTGTCATTTGATGGAGCTGCCACCAACAAACATCTGGCGTCACCATCCCCCTCCCCACATCCACACATTTGTTTGTCCATGTTGCCTGTTGGTGCACTCTGGTCATCTCATGCATGGAGCAGATGCCCTGTGAGGGCTGGAGGGGCCCTTGAGATTCACCTTTCCCAGCCCTGTCCCTGGGCAGATGAGCATGCTTAGCCCTTGGCAAGCATTTTGCATCAGCAGAAGCAGCAGCTCAAAACTGGCTGTAGCTGAGTGACAGCTGACACCTGAAAGATATGAAGTCACTGAGTCCACACAAGTCCTTTGAGGTAGGTACCCCACAAGCTCCATTTTATAGAAGAGGAAACAGAGGCACAGAGAGGGGAAAGTCACACAGCTACGAAGTGGCAAAGCCTGGATTGAAAGTCGGCTGGCTTCTGGTTGCTTGCCTTTACACTGTGTCGTGTAATCTCTGGATCCCATGAGTTACTACGTGTCAGGTGTCAGCGCCTACAGCCAAGGGCCCTGCGGCTCTGCAAAGTAGTACTTCTGTTGGCTCTAATGATGAGTGTGAGATGGTCCGTTCTTGTTCTCCCAAGCATGCTCAGCCTAAGTCCAACACTCTGCACAGGAAGTGCTCAGCAAAAGCATTTATGTATGGCACAACAGCTCTGCACCTGGCCCTGGGCTGAGACTTGATACACAACAAGTTGAATTCCTGGGGTGCCCAGTCTAGTGTGGCATATCCGCAGTTACAGGGCAGAGTGGTGAGGACCCCACTTCCCACCACCTCCACCCTCCATCCCATCCCCTCATCCCTCACCGGTCCCCCCTAACCCACCCCCACCCCTCCACCCATGTCAAGGAGCAGCTCACTTGCCAAGGTGATTTTTGTAAACAGGCAGCTCCTTCTCCTGGCCTCTGGGCAGGGGTGGGGGGTGGGGGTCCATGAAGGCCACACAGATGAGAACAAAAGCTCTGGCTGAGGCCTGATGGCTGAGAGGAGTGGCCCAAGTGAGCCATGAAAGGAGGGCCCTCTGCAGCCCTTGGGGAGCACAGAGTGCACAGCATGGAGGTATGAAAGAGCAATGTGTTTTGGAACAGCCACTTGTTGGCTATGTCCACTGCCTGAGTTGTTTTTGTGGGGGCTGAGGGACAAACCTGGAGGGAAAACCATTGAACCAGAGGATTATTCAAAAACCTAAAATCAGATGGAATTTACCCTGCTAAGTTCCAGACTTTCCTGGGACCAGGTGGTCCCTATTTTCCTGCCAATCTCTCCCATGTGGAATGGAAATGGCTATCCTCTGCCTGTCCCGCTGTATTAGGGTTCTCCAGAGAAACACAGCCAGTAGGAGATGACAGATTATAGATGGATGAAAGAAGAGAAGATTTATGATAGAAATTGGCTCACATGATAGGGATGCCAAGAAGTCCCACGATCTGCCATCTGCAAGCTGGAGACCTAGGGAAGCCCACAGTACAATTCAGTCCAAATCCAGAGAACCAAGGAGCCACTGGACTAAGTCCCAGAGTCTGAAGGTGGGAGAACAAGGAGCTCTGAAGTTCTAGGGCAGGAAAAGATGGCCATCTGAGCTTAAGAGAAGAGTGGGGTCTGCCTTTCCTTCACCTGATTCATCTGGGCCTTCATGGGTTGCACGATGCCCACCCTCATTGATGAGGGTCAGTCTCTCTACTTAGTCTACTGATTCAAATGCAAATGTCCTCCACAAATGCCTCACAGACACACTCAGCTCTCTGGGCCTACCTTAACCCAGTCAAGTCAACACATAAACATAACCATCACATCCATCTTGAAAGCAGATAACTTGTTGCTTGGTTTCACAAGTTCACAAATGAAGAAGAATGTTGGCCCAGGATGAATGATACCTTGAGTCTCACCCATACCTGATTTAGATGATATGTGGATGAGATTTTAGATTGAAAGTTGATGCTAAATTGGGATAAGACTTTTGGAGATTTTGAATGTATTTTTCATGTGAGAAAAACACATGAACTTTTGAGGGACCAGAGGGTGGATGGTAATGGGTTGAATTGTGTCCCACAAAAATTCATGTGTTGATGTTCTGTCAGTACTTCAGAATGTGCCCTTATTGCTACTGCTAAGTCACTTCAGTCCTGTCCGACTCTGTGCGACCCCACAGACAGCAGCCCACCAGGCTCCCCCGCCCCTGCAGATGTGATTAGTTAAGGTGAGATGCTAGTAGCGTAGGGTGGGACCCTAATTCAATATTGTCCATGTCCTTATAAAAAGGGGAAAATTTGGACACAGGGTGTGCAATGAAAGAAGAAAATGTCAAGAGACACAGGAAGATGATGGCTGTCTACAAGCCAAGGAAAAAACCTGGAACAGATCCTTCCCTCACAGCCTTCAGAAGGAACCAAGCCTGCTCACTCCTTGATCTCAGACATCTACTCTCCAGAACTGGGAGACAATGTATTTCTGGTGTTTCAGCCCCCAGTCCAGGGTACTTTGTTCTGGCAGCCCAAACAGACTAAGAGATCTTGATATTTTGGAGCAGCAACTTT
>NW_011477214.1:13715-15961 GCF_000754665.1 Bison bison bison | reverse complement strand
AGGAACAAGGTAAGATCTGTATTCTAGAAATTTACCCTCGCATCTGTGAGGAGGATGCACTGGAGGGTACAAGACCAGAGGCAGAGAGAATATTTAGGACATGTTGCTGTACTCTAGATGAAGTAATAATAAAAATAATAGTATTTATTAGCAGTTGGAGTATACTTATTTTTACAAACAGTAGCCCATCACTTCTACTGTGGCAGGTGCTTTATATGGATTTATTTTTATTTGAAAGATTTCAACCAGCCAATGAGACAGGCACTGTGATTATCTCCCTTTGGCAGACTAAGGTCTCCATTTTTCCCCAGGCCATATGGCAAGTGGTGATCCCAGGATTTGAACCAGGCAGTCTGGCTCTAATGTCTGTATGCAATGGAATGTTTCTTAACATTTATAACCAGCCTGGACCTGTGCCCATTTCTGGAAGTGTAGCTACTCCCACCATGGTCAATTACAAGCTACCAAGACCTATCAACAAGTTCACAAAATTGCTGAAAATGTGACAGTCCTTTTTCATGAGGCAGTGCAAGCCAGCAAACTAGCAAAGCTACAGGTACAGAGTTGGTAACGTGAAGTGCATGTTATTTCCCATCTCCCTGGTGAGTTTTATCTTCATGGAATTTTTTGGAGGCTGCTGTAGCAGACCGCCTAGGTCATTCAAATCTTGGTTTCACCAGTGAGCAGCTGTGCGATCTCAAGACAAGTTGCTGAACGTCTCTGAACCTCAGTCTGCACCACTCTGAAATTAGTTCTTATGAGGCTTCATGAGCTCATGATGTGAAGTACAGGCCCTGGTGCACAGTGGGTATGCCAACAGTTTGGGCTGCTTTTAATTTTAAGATGATTGTGTTTTCCAAACCAAGAACAGCAGGAGCACGTTGTCCATTTGTGTTTTTGTTTTTGTTTTTTCCCAGTGTCTGCCTGGACAGTATGCCTGCTTGATGCTGGGCTCTGGCTGGTCCCCTGGCGTTAGGTCATATTAACCTTCTGAACCCTTGTAGCGATGGTGCGGCAGTAGACTAGCTGGTTGCTAGGACAGCCACAGGCCTGGATTTTGGTGGGTGTGTGTATTTCTAATCACAAAATTGCAAATGTTCTGAAGGGTCCTAGAATAGTGGATGGAGCCTCTTCCCATGTGAGGCCTGAGTCGTGCCTGTGCTGTTGGAAAAAAAAAAAATGTCATTGCATAGAGAGTAATAATTAGCAAGCCATCTGCATACTTTTTTCTATATAAAAGCTTTGACAGTGTCTTTCAGTTGTATGTATGGTGCAAGAGGAAAACTGGCAGTCATCTGGATTTATGTTAATTACCTAAATTATATTTCTATGTTTCCAAAACCATTTCCCATCCTTATCTACCCTTTGATGATACTACCTATGGCATTCTGAAAGTGGCATTTGTGGTAAGCAAGGAGCTTCAGGGGAAAAATTGACGAGTAGCCACAGCTTTCTGGTTTCATGGTGAAATCGATGCAAGCCATTCCCCAGCCTTTTGATTAACTGCTCACTTGCTAATGAGGGCTTCTTTCTTAAAGGTTCCTATTTTTTAAACCAGTGAAGTCGCCAGGAAATTATAATCAATATTTTAATAATTTCCCATTTGTTTCCATTGTGAATCTTAAAAGTGCTTACCACCACCAACATCCCAGAGAAAATTAAAATTAAGAACATGGTGAAGAGAACTAATTCAACTCAAAATGATACTTCAACTTAAAAGGATTTCCCAATGGTTCTCGTCCACCCCACCAGGGCAAAATGCTACATGTCCTCAGCAAGTGCCCCAACCTGACTCCTCACCTGGCACACAATCACCTTTTGCCAAACATAGCAAAACACTCACCATTTGCCTAAATCATTTGCACATGGCTTTGGACCCACATGCAGAACTGAGCTTTCATCCTAATATATTTCACCTTACGTTCAATACCTGCCTTCTGTCTTTGGGGGTGTTTGGGGCACATAACAGTACCCTCTTCTCTGAGGACAAACAACCTATAGACCAGGTACCCTGCCAAGAGTAGTTCCGTCCAGAGGGGGCTGCAACCCTGACTATACCTCAGTAAGGAGATGCCGGAGTGGCCGCACCTGGATCTACAACAGGAGACAGTCACCACCCTGGGCTTCCCCACAGATATTTGTCTGTCCCGGTTCCTGTTGGTTGTGGACACCAGTCTGCTGTGGGCAGAAAACGCAGGTCATCGCGGTTAGGATTCTATGCAGAGGGGGCATTATTAATAACAAGC
>NW_011477214.1:12951-13615 GCF_000754665.1 Bison bison bison | reverse complement strand
GGAGCCTAACACTCGGAGCCTGGGCTGTGGGGTGTGGTCTCTGCACCGGGTAGGGGGCATAGCTGCAGGGGGCCAGGAACAGGGGAGAGGCTAGGAGAGTGTAGGTAGGGGGTGACTTCCAGACACAGCCAACAGCCTCTAAGCATGTGCAGCAGCTGGGGGCGAGGGGTGGCAATGTCAGGCCCTGTGCTGAGCTCTGCCACTGTGTATCACCCCATTTCTTCCCTCTGGGTCTGGATTCTGTCATTCGGAGGACCCCGTGACCCCCTCTTTGCCCCAGCCATGAGTCAGCCGTGAGTTTATCAGGGAGGCTTTGGGGGGACCCCAAACGTCTCTGGTAAAATAGTGGAACAGGAAGAGCTGAGGGCAAAGGCGTGCAGAATCAGAGAGAGAGACAGGCTCACGGCTGGCAGAGGGAGGGAGAGAGGGCACCGGTGCTGTGCTGTGATGCAACTTGAGCCAGGCTTCATGGAGGATGAGCCTTTTGAGAGGAGCCCTGAAAGTCAGGTGGAATTTTGACAGGACAGCCAGCATCCTAGGCAGAAATGCATAAGCAAAGTGTAGAGGTCAGAAGAACCAGGATTGTTTGGTGTCCAGTCAACAGTCCAACTGGGCAGAAGGCCCAGGAGCATGTGTGAAAACACCAGAAGATGAATCTGGATGA
>NW_011477214.1:12091-12851 GCF_000754665.1 Bison bison bison | reverse complement strand
CTGGATGAAGGCTGAGGCCCACCTGTGGGACACCAGACTGAGGAGTTGGGACTTAGTGCTATCGGCAGTAGAAAGCCACAGGAGGCTTTGGAGCAAGGGTGTACTGACGAACAGAGCAACTGCTATATTGCAGTCAGCATGCCTGCTCTCCAAGGGCCCCCACCTACGCAGGCAACACAGAGTTCCAGAAGCTGCCCAGTTAAAGCTCCACACCTGTCACATGAATGTGGAAAAACTTATTGTATGTTCACAGGATTCTGCCTATGAATAAGAGGTGTCTGCTGACTGTTTTCTTATCTCTCGAGCTACAGGTTTGTGTCAGACCAAAGGCAGGGCCCACATTGGCCTTGCCATGGTGCCCCTGAACTCCCATAGCCCAAGTCTGACCCTTTGCTTGGCAGCTTCTCAAGCAACAGGGCCAGGAGATCCCTGGGGAAGGGCAGCCCCTGGAGAGGTTGTAGAATTCCTTTCCTTGCCTGGACCCGCAGTCCAGGGCTGCTCCCACTAAATGTGAGCAGCCACTTGACAGGTGGAAGCAGCCCAAGTTTTGAGGCCCAACTGCTTACTGCTCGGCCACTCTCTAGTCGCATGACCCCAGACATGCCCTCCCATCTCTGAGCCTCTCATTTCCTCATCGAGAACACAGAGATGACAACAGCTTAGCATCTACTGGGTAAATAGACTCATGCAGGTAAAGTACACGGTATACCTTGATGCATGGAGAGAGCTGTTAGCTCCAGACCTGGTTCACATTTGGGGC
>NW_011477214.1:9941-11991 GCF_000754665.1 Bison bison bison | reverse complement strand
AGTCCTCTTCCTCACTGCCTCCCATTTCTCCATTAGCCTTGGAGTACTCAAGGCAAAAACCACAAGGGAACCTCTGTTTCCAACAGGAACTGAAAGAACCACAACACATCTGGGCCACAATGCCCCTTGGTGACATGATCCGAGACTGGTCTCATAAACCTCCTTAAAATGTAATGACAGCTATGGTTCCCTTTCCCCATGTGTTGTACACTCCTGTGGCTCCCAGAGTTTCCTGAAATGTTCCAGGAAAACAGAATCCTACTAACATTCAGTGAGCAGATATTCTGTGCCAGGTAACATGTCAGGAGCTACGAATTTAACAGTGAGCAAAACAGGCACTGATGGCGGCTCTCTTGGGATCTAATCTATTGGCAGGTCAGTTAGTTAAGCTAGTTAAGTACTAGAGAGAAAACAAAGGGAAGTGGAGTGGAGTGCCAGAGATGGGTATAGGGCTTTGAACTGTTGCATAGGTTGGCCAGGTGACTTCTGCCAGGGTTGGTCAAGATGAAAGGAAAGGAGGGAGCGGACCCAGTGGCTATCTGGTAAAGTGCATTCCAACACACAGAAGAGCCAGTCCAAAGGCCCTTAGGACAGATGTACCTTGTGTGTTGAGGAAGAGTCAGGAGGCCTGGAGCAGAGCAAGTGAGGGCAAGAAGGAAGATGGTGTCATCCAGTTTGGGAGAAGTGGGGAGCTGCTGCAGAAGACCTTCCTGGGGCAGGGGAGAAGAGGACGAGGGAGGTAGGAAATGGCAATCTTTCAGGTGGCTACTGCAATAATCCAGGCAGGAGATGCTGGTGGCCAGGCACAGACGGTAGCAGTGGCAGAAGGGAGAAGGCTGGGAGCGTGGAACCATTTTGAAGATGGAGACAAGAGAACTATCTGCCTCTCTGGATATGGGGTGTGAGCAAAAGAAAAGCATCCAGGAAAACTGTAGGGAATTTGTAGGATGGAGCCGCGGTGAACTAAGGTGACAGACTATGGGAGGAGTGTGTTTCAGGGACGGTCAGGAGTTCGGCTCAGGCCTCGTGGAGCTGGAGATGTCTAGCGGCCATCCAGGCCCTTGTGCCAAGCGGGCCGTGGATCCTCTGGCACGGGTGCGCCTGGGATCTCCCTGACTCCCAGGCCCCACGGGGAAGTGAGGACCACCTGGTCCACTGAGGAAGCGGAAAAGTGACACGAGGGTGGAGGGAAGGCTCCTGGGAACCGATCCCCGTTTTCCACCCCAGGATCAGTGCACTTGGAGGTGGGCAGGAAGCAAATTTGAAAACCACTCGCAACACTCGGTAACAGACAACAGTTATGCCTGCTTCCGTTTTGTTTAATCCACTTTCCTTCAAGATGCAAACTTGCTCTCGCTCTACGGGGACGCGGTGGGTCTAGGATGACCCCGGTCCCCGCAGGACCCCGACCCGCCAGGGCCCCGGGTCTCCAACTGCGGCCTAGTGGGGACCGAAGGTAAGGAACTGCGATCCGTTTTGATCACCAGAGCACGATACGTTCTCCTGGCAGGGCAGCCCTAGTGGGGCCCGGCCAAGGTGGATTCCTTCCCAACAGCCCGGCAGGGCCGCCCTTGCCCCGGGACCGGGACGGAGGAGCAGGACTCCGACACCTGTGCCCGCGGCGGGGCCCGGGCGTGGCTCCTCCGTCAGGAAACTTCGGGAAACGCTCCGAGGCCAGCGATCTGCTCGGGCACACCTACGCAGCCCACGAAAGGACTTCGTTCGCTTCTGGGAGGGGGCTCGGCGCTTCTCTCGGACCGAGGGCGTGGGCGTGGAGGGAAGGAGGGGCCGAAAGGGAGGCAGGTCCTCCCCTTTATTCCCGGCCCGCAACTCGGCCGAGTCGTGACCAGATGTGCTGCTAACAGGTCGCTCCTCGGAGGTGCAGGCGGGAGCCCACAGGCCACTCAGGGGCTGCACTCGGCGTTGCTGCTGTCGGACCAGACGCGGCGTCCGCGGGCTGGGCTCGGCCCCCGCCGCCACTCTGGAAGTTTAGGTTAGGAAATGCAGCCCAGACGGGGACCCCGGATTGGGGGGCGCGGGCCAGCCCCCG
>NW_011477214.1:7414-8224 GCF_000754665.1 Bison bison bison | reverse complement strand
GAGGGCGGGCGCGGGAGGTCCGAATGCTCTGGGGGCGCCGAGCTGCACTTGTGGCCCCCACTTGTGGCCTGCGTCGCGGAGGAGCGCAGGCCCCGGATTACTGAGGGCCGGGGGACCCCGAAGTTTGCTCCGAGCACACGGCCCACCTGGCGCTGCGCGTGGTCGCCCGCTTCTCTAACTGGCCGGGCCGAGCGGAGCGCAGCTCGCATTGCCCGGGACCGTGGCCTGTGCCTGCACCCCGGCGCTCGCCGGGTATCTGGAATCGGGCAGGGGCAGTCAAGCACTGAGGAGGGAAGGCAGAGGGGCGCGGGCCACAAGGGCTCACCCGGCCGCGCTGGGCCACCAGGAGGCTCCCGATCGGTCCCGGCGCACCCGGAGCCGCTCGCTGCCGGGAGGCCACTGGCGACGCTGCCTTTGCATCCCGGCTCCCAGAGCCTGGACCAGTCGGCAGTGGGCGCTGGGCGCAGGATTCACCCCCCACCCCCACCCGTAGCCAGTTTGCCGCCACCGAACGGGAGTGTGGAGTGTGCGCGCGCCGAGCCCGCCGCCTCTCGCTCCCTTCCCTGCCAAATTCTCCTCTGGAGAGCAGCCCCGAGCAGAGCTGGCGGCCGGAGGCAGCCCCGACTGGGCTCCTGCCCGGAGCTCCCGGCGCCCCCGCGACCCGAGCTCCCAGGCCTCGGAGCAGCGGCACAACCCAGCGCCAACAAGGGCGGGTGGGAAGCCCCCCGGAGCGCCGCCAAATACTTTTCACGGCCAGTTGGCTCGGTCAGGCTCCGTCCCGAGGCAGCGTGTCGGAAGGCTCTTGGAAAG
>NW_011477214.1:6320-6779 GCF_000754665.1 Bison bison bison | reverse complement strand
TGCTGGGGTGGCTTGTCGTTGTTCGGCAGCAGAAGGAATTCCCCCCAGGGCGCCGTCCCCACGGCGAACGTGCCATTTGCAGGTAGCCGACCAAGGCCAGCTCCGGCACTTTGTGAGGGCGAGCGAGCCGGGTATACGAGAGGCTGCCTCGCTGGAAC
The DNA here is from genome assembly GCF_000754665.1 of Bison bison bison. Classification (NCBI taxonomy): domain Eukaryota; kingdom Metazoa; phylum Chordata; class Mammalia; order Artiodactyla; family Bovidae; genus Bison; species Bison bison. The sequence continues at coordinate 6,621 of NW_011477214.1, read as the reverse complement.
AAAGACGCAAACTCTCCCCAAGCCTGAGCAATTTCGAAAGAGTTAGCTGGGAAGAGGAGAGGGCCCGCGTCTCCCAGGGGAGAACCCGCGGGGCTCGCGCCGCGTCCCGCGGCCAGGGCGATCCGGTTCCCAGGCTTCGGGCGAGCCGGCAAGCAGCATCTCAACGGGGCAGCCCAGCCTTCCGCGAGCGCGGGCCCCCACCCGAGAGATCACGGACCGGGGGGTCGGCCGCGCTCCCGCTGGGGCTTCCTGGCCGCCACGGTCGCTTGGGGCTCCCGGAGGCCGTTCAGCTTCGTCCCTC
>NW_011477214.1:4828-6220 GCF_000754665.1 Bison bison bison | reverse complement strand
CCCTCCTCCTGCGCCCTCCAGCCGCCCGCAGCCCCTAACACAGGGGTTCAAACGCTCCGCTGGGCCCCTTTGCATGGAGGGAGGGAGTCGGGACTGCCACCTCCCCTCCGAGATTCGTGCAGCCCGGGCCAGCAGTGGGGACAAGGGCGCACCTCTGGACTGTGAAGAGTCGGCCGCCTGAGTAGGGATCCAAGGCCCGGCGCTTGGGAGTGTTAAGAACCCACGGGTTCCCAGCATTAGTTGGAGTGAGGATTCAGCCGGCCCCTATCTCTGACACCTGCCCTGCCTCACCCCACCCCCAAACTTGCGGGAAGTCGATTTTGAGCTGAGGAATGTTAAACATACTGTTTAAGGTAACCTTTAGCCAGCCTGTCGGCCTGACTGGCCCCGACCCCGCCCCCCTGACGGGTCCGCGGGTCTATTTGTGAAGTTTGTTCAGAAAGGGAATACTGGCCATAAGAAAAATTGACAAATCAGGAGAAGTAGGTGGGGCCCGAACTCGACTGGTCGGTCTCCTGAGCAGATTCCTCCAGATCTCTTTTGCCCGCCTCCACCCCATCTTCCCGTTCAATGTCCTGGCCACGTAGTATGTGTGCCTTTTCACTGTCCTTCCCCTACTGCACTCTCTTCCGATCTCTGGAGGGTATTCGTAACTGTTGATCCGACATTTGTTCTCTGGTCTTTGGAATAGAAGGAGAAGCGTTAACTATCCCCAGCCTCGAAACATACACATCCCCATTGCATCTAAAAACCACAGGAAGTACTCAGAGGGTAAACACGGGGTCCACCTTCTCCTTTCCCTTTGTGCTTCCCTTCTGGAACAAGATCATTGGAAAATAAAGCTGCTGATGTGCGAGATGGAACATATGGTGCCTCCATAAGAGAGAAGCTGAAATGGCCTTGAACCTGCCGGACAGACCAGCTGTTTGCTGCCAGCCCGAGCAGCTAATCAGCGACTTCCCCTTAAAGTAACAGCCCTCTTTTCTCTCTGTGACCAATGTGCATATTAAATAGGATATTCTCCAGAGGAGAAACGTCATGGGCGCCTATATTGCTTTGTGCTTCTTTGTGTTAGTTCTGCAAAGATCGTCCCTGGCCCTGAGGGCCTTTGGCCTCGTCCCTGGCCCTTGGCCTCCTCCCACGCGTGCCTCCACTGCTTAAGCGTGTTACCTTCAGCACTGGTGTATGAATGTTGCTCAAAGTGGAACTTGGGAAGGAGGCGGGAGAAGGGAAAGAGAGCCAGGCTGAGAGATTCCAAGATGCCCAGAAGGAAATCTCTGTTTTGTTGGTACTGGCTTTAGAAAAACTAGCAATTCTCTCCCCACCTCTTAAAAATATCACAAAGAGCTGCAGCTTTTCCTTGTAAGATCTCCTTAGAAAGCATCATCTTGT
>NW_011477214.1:2379-3545 GCF_000754665.1 Bison bison bison | reverse complement strand
ACTGGCACAGTGATCTTGGGCAAGTCCATCCTCCCTCCTTGCCCCCCTCCCCCCACCATGACCCTGGAGTCCAAGTGCCTTCCAGCTCTAACATTCTGTGATTTGTGAATGGAATAGTCATTTTCTGGCGAACTGAAATACTATTGGGGTGGGGCGGGGGCTAGATAGGTAAAGAAATGGAGCTGAGATTTTGAGGGGCATCAAGAAGAGGGAGGAAGAAAAAAGGACAGAAGGTCAATCCAAACAACACAGAAGTGGAAAGTGTTCCTCTCTGAGTCTTTCACCCATGTGAACTTCTAACCCAGACGCGTGGATGCTGGAGGCTGGAAAGCAACCTGCAGGGCTTCCTGTCTGGTACCCCTAATCTGGTGGTCTGAGGACCTGCTGACGGCCAGCCACCTCATCACTGGTTGGTTTCCAGATAACGGGACTCAAGCTCTTTGAAATTAGACTGGCATGTCTCCAAAGGACTCATCTAGTATAGAACAGATTTGGTGCTTTGCAGTTACTCAGTCAAGGTTTCAAGGACAAAAAGGCTTTCCTCCTCCACACATGTGCCCCACTGGAGTATGGGCTCTGAACTCACTGCTTCCTAGTCCAGCTGGATGTTTTTTAAAAAATCACATTTCCAACTTGGAGGACACAGCAGTCATGTAAGAATCTGCCACTAGCCTGCTTGATGTTAATATTGATTTTTTTCTTTTTTTTTTACCAATCACATTATGAGGGAGGACCTTTTGTCCTCTGAGCTCTCTGGCAATTATTTTGCTGCCATAAATGTTGATACACATATAATGGATGTAACTGAAAAATCTCCTTATCCAAGCAGAAAAGGCTGAGTGTTTGTTGGAGCAGATAGAATGCTGAGAGCGTGAATAGACCGACCCAGATGTGGTTGGGGAGGGAGATAAATGATCAGGGAACAGGAGTCACTTACTATGGATCAGCACAATAAACCAATTCCCATCATACATCTCTCAGAACGCCAGCCACTGGGGTAACCTAGGCAGCAGCAGTCAACTGTACGGCAGGAAAGCAGCGTCACCAAGCTCAGTGTGAACAGTCTGATTTTGCAGACACTGAGTCCTGAACTGTCTTCCGGACTTTGAGGCGAGAAACTTCATTAATCTGTACGAACCTGACTGGGTTTTATGGCAGTGCTTATT
>NW_011477214.1:0-1119 GCF_000754665.1 Bison bison bison | reverse complement strand
CTAGCGATCTGCCAGTGATGGGGTACAGAGAATTATAGTTATACATTATGATATTATTGTAGTCCTCGCAGCCACAGCCCTCAAAAAGAGCCCTGAAAATATGGAGAGTGTCTCTGCACTAATCCCAGTGGGGCAGCCAGTGCTCCGACTTATGGCCTATGTGTTGCCTTTGGCACATTACTAATACCCTGCACAGGAGGGCAGCCTGGGAGCCCATCCTGTCTGCTAATAGGGCAGGTGGCGAGGTCTGGTTCTTCGGCAGAGGTGAGGCCATTATCAAATTGGAGCCTCCCAAGGGCCTGCTCCCAAGGCAGAACCCGTTCAGAGTGCAGTGACAGCGAAATTGCAGGATTAAGCTACAGGGATGCTCCAAGCAGGCGACTCTCCTTCCCTCTCCATTTGCCCCTCCCACTGGAGCAGCAGCCACCTGGCAGCCCTTCAGTTCTCTTTATCCCCAAACAGCAGCGGTGGCTAATACTCAGAGACCCCTTCCCCACCCCAGGGTGGCTGGGAAGTCTGGCTTCTCAGACAGGAGTCCTTCGCATCTGGACACATGAGCTAGTTGTGGGGCCTCGCCTCCCTGCCCGCCCGGGGAAGTCATGCAGAGCTGAACTTGTACACACACACACACACACACTTGTCTCAGGAGCTGAGAAGCATGATCCCTGTTCATTTCCTCCCCAAAAGGGAAGGCCCTTTGCCTTTTAGAACATGCTTTGACCCAGAAGTCTAGAACTAGAAGCTAGCATTGCCTCTCTTAGTATCCTCAGTACATCCTCTCTGGAAGGCAGCACCCAGACAGACAGAGCTAGGTCTGAAACCCTTGTTCCACCCGGGGCTGAGGACAGCCTTCCTGGCCTTTTCAGTTGTGCCTTTGGGTTGGCCCTTTGCAAAATTCTAAGCACACTAGTTTGGGTTCAGTCCCCCAACCTTTCCCTTCCTGCATCCTAGATCTGCCCACTCACCCTTACCTGAAAAGGCACCGTTCTCACCCTCTGTGCCTTCATTTGATTCTCTTGTGCGTGTGTGTAAATTGCTTCAGTCATGTCCAGTTCTTTGCGACTCTATAGACTGTAGCCCACCAGGCTTCTCTGTCCATGGGATTCTCCAGGCAAGAAC
>NW_011477213.1:15369-16140 GCF_000754665.1 Bison bison bison | reverse complement strand
AGATAAATTTTACCACACAAAGAGCACAAAAAAAAAAAAAATAGTAATAAGAATGCTAACTGAATTAAGGGTAATAATAGATGAATAAAGTGAGAAGTTTAACAAGGAACTAGAAAATATAAAAAAGAACTAGCTGAGAATACAGACAGGAAAGAGAAAAATATAAGAACTGAAACAAAAAAAAATATAAGGAATTAAGAGAAGACTAGTTGGTACAGAAGAATGTGTAAGTGATCTGGAAAATATAATAATGAAAATCTGTCAATCAGAAGATGAAACAGAAAGACAAATAAAAATAGAAACAGGTTAAGGGAGCTCTGGACCAACATCAAGTATACCAACATTCCCATTATAGGAGTTCTAGAAGAAAAGTCTAAAGAAGGTTGAGCATCAAAAAACTGATGCTTTTGAATGGTGGTATTGGAAAAAACTCTTGAGAGCCCCTTGGACTGCAAGGAGATCAAACCTGTCAATCTTAAAGGAAATAAATCCTGATTATTCTTTAGAAGGACTGGTCCTGAAGCTGAAGATCTAATACTTTGGCCACATGATGCAAAGAACTGACTCATTGGAAAGACCCTGATGCTAGGAAAGATTGAGGGCATTGAAAGGGGGCAACAGAGGATGAAATGATTGGATGGCATTACCAACTCATTGGACATGGAGTATTAAAAAGCTCCAGGAGACGGTGAAGGTCATGGAAGCCTGATGTGCTGTAGTCCATGTGGTTGCAAAGAGGCTGTATATTGGCATCCTGCTTATTTAACTTAT
>NW_011477213.1:8987-11914 GCF_000754665.1 Bison bison bison | reverse complement strand
GGATACTGTACAATAATATGGAATGGAAGAGACTGTGAGCAAGCAAAATGAACTACCACCAACCACACCAAAGACTGGTCTTCATTCAAAGAAGGTGATGCTGTGCATATGATGGAATTGGAATGGAGTCCTCTGTTATAAGCCCCTTTTGGAAAACCAAATGATTAATTTCTACAAGTACTGCTCCCAATTCAGCCAACTGAAGGCAGCACTTGACAAAAATTTCCGGAATTAGTCAACAGAAAATTCATAACTTTCCATCAGGGTAACATGGAACTGCATGTTTAAATGATGACCAGGCAGAAACTGTTACAGCTTGTCTGGGGAGCTCTAATTCATCCACTGTATAAATCAAATATTGAACCTTCTGATTTCCATTTATCTTGGATTTTACAAAATTCCCTTAATGGAAAAAAAAAAAATATCAATTCTCTGAAAGACTACAAAAGGCACCTGGAATATTTCTTTGCTCAAACTGGGAAGATGGAACTATGAAGTTGCCTGGAAAATGGCAGAAGAAAGCGAAAAAAAAGTTGAATAAAGTTCTTTGTGAAAATTTAAGAAATGAAAGTCTTTAATTTTTACTTAAAAATTGAAGGAACTTTTTGGCTAACTCAATACTTAGGAATAAACCTACCTACCTAAGGAAATGAAATACCAATAAATACCTAGGAGTAAACCTACCTACCTAAGGTTAAAAAGACCTGTCCTTAGAGAACTGTTTGATGCTGATGAAAAATGACACAAACAGATGGAGAAGTATACCATGATCTTGGACTAGAAGTAAATATTGTGAAAATTATTGTACTACTCAAAGTAATCTAAAGATCCAATGCAATTCCTATCAAATTATCAGTGGAATTTTTCACAGATATGGACCAAAAATCTACAATTTGTGTGGAAAACACAAAAGACAACAAATAGCCAAAGCAATCTTGAGAAAGAAAAATTGAGCTGGAAGACCCAGGCTCCCTGACTTCAGATTAAACTACAAAGCTACAGTCATCAAAACAGTATGGTTTTGGGATAAAAAAAAAAAAAACAAAACTGAAGTATGTATCAGCGGTGGAATAGGAAAGAAGGTCCAGAGAAAAACCTACACACATATGGTCACCTAAGCTATGACAAAGGAGGCACAAATATACACTGGAGAAAAGATCTCTCTTCAATAAATGGTGTGGAGAAAAATGAAGAGCTACATGTAAAAGAATTAAATTAGAACACCACCTAACATACCATACAAAATAGTAAATTCAAAATGAACTAAACACCTAAATGTTAAACTCAATACCATAAAACTCTTAAGAGGATAATGTAGGTAGAAAACTCTTGACAAAACTCACCACAAGATCATTTTCCATCCACCTGCAAGACTAATGAAAATAAAAACATATTGGGGCATTGTTGTTGATTTTCAGTCACTCAGTCATGTCCAACTTTATGCAGTCTCATGGAATGCAGCACAACAGGCTTCAATGTCATTCAACATCTTCTTGAGTTTTGCTCAAACTCATGTCTATTGAGTCAATGATGACATCTAACCATCTCATCCTCTATTGCCCCCTTCTTCCACCCTCAATCTTTCCCAGCATCAGAATCATTTCCAACGAGTTGGCTCTTTGGATAAGGTGGCCAAAATATTGGAGCTTCAGCTTCAGGATCAATCCTTCCAATGAATATTCAGGGTTGGTTTCCTTTAGGATTGACTAGTTTGGTCTCCTTGCTGTCCAAGAGTTTCTCAAGAGTATTCTCCAGCACCACAGTTTGAAAACCTCACTTCTTCAGTGCTCAGGTTCCTTATGGTCCAACTCTCACATCCATACATGAATACTAAAAAAGCTGTAGCTTTAACTATGCAGACCTTTATTGGCAAACTGATGTCTCTGCTTTTTAATATGCTTTTTAATATGTTTGTCATAGCCTTTCTTCCAAGGAGCAAGCATCTTTCAATTTCAAGGCTGCAGTCACCACCTGTAGTGATTTTGGAGCCAAGAAAAAAACTGCCACCATTTCCTTTTTTTCCCCCATCTATTTGACATCAAGTTATGGAACTGCCTGCCACAATCTTAGTTTTTTGAATGTGGAGTTTTAAGCCAGCTTTTTCACTCTCTTTTTTCATCTTTATCAAGAGCCTATTTAGTTCATCTTCACTTTGTGCTATTAGAGTGGTGTCATCCGCATATCTGAGGTTACTGATATTTCTCCTTGTAATCTTAATTTCTGTTTGAGCTTCATCCAGCCCAATTTTTTATGTGATGCACTCTGCAATGAAGTTAAGTAAACTGAGTGACAATGCATAGCTTGAAATAATCCTTTCCCAATTTTGAACCAGTCTGTTTTTCAATGTCTGGTTCTGACTGATGCATCTTGTCCTTCATACAGGTTTCTCAAGAGGCAGGTAAAGTGGTTTGGTATTCCCATATCTTTAATAATTTTCCACAGTTTGTTGTGATCCACATGGTCAAAGTCGTTATTGCAGTCAATGAGGCAGAAGTAGGTGTTTTTTCTCTGGAATTCCCTTGCTTTTTTGATGATCCAACAGATATTGGCAATTTGATCTCTGGTTCCTCTGCCTTTCCTTAAGTTCAGTTTGTAAAACTGGAAGGTCAGTTCATATATTATTGAAGCATATCTTGAAGTATGTTAAATATTAGCTTGCTAGTATGTGAAATGAGTTTAATTGTGTGGTAGTTTTAACATTATTTGACATTACTCTTCGTTGGGATTGGCCACTGCTGAGTTTTCCAAACTTGCTGACATATTCAGTGCAGCAATTTCACAGCATCATCTTTCAGGATTTAAAATAGCTCAACTGGAATTTCATCACTTCCACGAGCTTTGTTCGTAGTGATGCTTTCTAAGGCTCACCTGACTTTGCATTCCAGGATGTCTAGCTCTAGGTGAGTGATCACACCATAGTGATTATA